>NC_035107.1:255124848-255431556 GCF_002204515.2 Aedes aegypti | reverse complement strand
CATAATTTAACAAACATCAAATGTTTTAAATCACTTTGCCTTCAATAATACCAATTGTATCATTTTTGAATATCGAAAATAAAGATTTTCTGATTGGTGTGTACACAGTGCAGTTATTCTAAGCGTGTAGAAAATGCATTGTTATATCAAAATAACATTGTTAATTTGACAAACCTTGATTATTGAAGTGACATGTTATAAAAAAAGTTGTGGTTTTGAATTCAATAAACAGATTTTTTTTATTAAGCCCCGCAAAATTTCTATGTGTTATAATTTTATTTCATGTAAACACAAATAAAACCGGTATTTTGTATAACTTTGGCGACCTGTAGCTCAAAATTGTTACATGCTGGAAAACTTCTAAGAGTGGTATCAGATTCAGCAATCCCAAATTCACTGGAGACATATAATTTGATCCTTTAGATACGCAGAAATGTTATTTTTTTATGCTGTGGAAGGAATTGTAAATAAAATTTCAAATGGGTTTGGCTCCGTAATGCCTGGTAGCGCTTGAGCTTTTGAATAAACAAATAAGTAAAACATGCGAAAAATAGTTTATGTCGTTCTTTTTAATTGTATTCTTATGAATAATATTTATATTTTGAATTAGAATGCAATACTTCATTGACGGACTGATTTCATCAAGAATTTGTTAGCTAAATTAACCTTGGAACATTGACCCTGGTATCGAAAATAAGTTTTTCAGCGATAATGATACATTCTAATGAAGTTTTAACTGAATAGAAAGCAAAAAGTGAAATAAAAATTTTGCTTCGATTTTATGTACAATTCGATTTTATGGACAATTTTGAAATCAAAATGTCCACTAAATCGAGGTATACCTGTAATTATTTTTGCTGTCTTCTACCTAGATGTAATATTCTAAACCAATTATCATTATAGAAAGATATGTATACTTCACCACAATCCCTCTCAACTCTAATCTCCTAAGAAAGTTTTCCTGACAATTATTTGATAATTTGTGATCGATTCTCATCAATACTATGTTCATGAAAATTAAATTAAATGAGTTAACCGCATCTTGTGTAGCATATCAATAAACGAGGTAGAATGTTACCCGTTTGTTTTTCACTAGCATTTGCAACATGCATGAACAGATTGAAACAGCTTAAAAAACCTCAAACGGCTTGAAACGCAAACCCACAAAATCCAAAATCCAAAATCCAAAATCCAAAATCCAAAATCCAAAATCCAAAATCCAAAATCCAAAATCCAAAATCCAAAATCCAAAATCCAAAATCCAAAATCCAAAATCCAAAATCCAAAATCCAAAATCCAAAATCCAAAATCCAAAATCCAAAATCCAAAATCCAAAATCCAAAATCCAAAATCCAAAATCCAAAATCCAAAATCCAAATCCAAAATCCAAAATCCAAAATCCAAAATCCAAAATCCAAAATCCAAAATCCAAAATCCAAAATCCAAAATCCAAAATCCAAAATCCAAAATCCAAAATCCAAAATCCAAAATCCAAAATCCAAAATCCAAAATCCAAAATCCAAAATCCAAAATCCAAAATCCAAAATCCAATCCAAAATCCAAAATCCAAAATCCAAAATCCAAAATCCAAAATCCAAAATCCAAAATCCAAAATCCAAAATCCAAAATCCAAAATCCAAAATCCAAAATCCAAAATCCAAAATCCAAAATCCAAAATCCAAAATCCAAAATCCAAAATCCAAAATCCAAAATCCAAAATCCAAAATCCAAAATCCAAAATCCAAAATCCAAAATCCAAAATCCAAAATCCAAAATCCAAAATCCAAAATCCAAAATCCAAAATCCAAAATCCAAAATCCAAAATCCAAAATCCAAAATCCAAAATCCAAAATCCAAAATCCAAAATCCAAAATCCAAAATCCAAAATCCAAAATCCAAAATCCAAAATCCAAAATCCAAAATCCAAAATCCAAAATCCAAAATCCAAAATCCAAAATCCAAAATCCAAAATCCAAAATCCAAAATCCAAAATCCAAAATCCAAAATCCAAAATCCAAAATCCAAAATCCAAAATCCAAAATCCAAAATCCAAAATCCAAAATCCAAAATCCAAAATCCAAAATCCAAAATCCAAAATCCAAAATCCAAAATCCAAAATCCAAAATCCAAAATCCAAAATCCAAAATCCAAAATCCAAAATCCAAAATCCAAAATCCAAAATCCAAAATCCAAAATCCAAAATCCAAAATCCAAAATCCAAAATCCAAATCCAAAATCCAAAATCCAAAATCCAAAATCCAAAATCCAAAATCCAAAATCCAAAATCCAAAATCCAAAATCCAAAATCCAAAATCCAAATCCAAAATCCAAAATCCAAAATCCAAAATCCAAAATCCAAAATCCAAAATCCAAAATCCAAAATCCAAAATCCAAATCCAAAATCCAAAATCCAAAATCCAAAATCCAAAATCCAAAATCCAAAATCCAAATCCAAAATCCAAAATCCAAAATCCAAAATCCAAAATCCAAAATCCAAAATCCAAAATCCAAAATCCAAAATCCAAAATCCAAAATCCAAAATCCAAAATCCAAAATCCAAAATCCAAAATCCAAAATCCAAAATCCAAAATCCAAAATCCAAAATCCAAAATCCAAAATCCAAAAATCCAAAATCCAAAATCCAAAATCCAAAATCCAAAATCCAAAATCCAAAATCCAAAATCCAAAATCCAAAATCCAAAATCCAAAATCTAAAATCCAAAATCCGGTTTAGGGACAAAATGCCGAAAGCCAAAACGTCGAATGCCAAAATGTCGAATGCCAAAACGTCGAATCTCAAAACGTCGAAAGGGACAAAACGTCGAAGGGACAAAACGTCGAAAGCAGTCATTTTGGATAACTAGTGTTGCTAAGGAAAAATCGATTGCGATGCCGACGGCGTTGGAAAACAGCAAAATTTACAATTTTCATCGCAGTATGCATGGATTTTTTTTTTTTCAGATAAATGTCACTCTTACATCCATTTCAGACGAGGACAGAAGAACTTTGTGAAGCAAATTGAATTTGAAGTACAGAAGTGACCAAATCAACCAAGTCAACCGTGGGTTAAGTTGTATTTTCAGCAACGGATTCCGCTGATCTCCCCGTTATGTGAATAATCATGTTCCTTTTCTTTCCCTATGAACATCCTTTTTCAACTCTTCTTCTAGTCTTTTCCTTCCGATAAAAGCATTCAACGGTTACATTCAATAAAACTACTTTATTTTAGTGAAACAAGGCGCGCAAATTGTATGTCTATCGATTGGATTCTTACCAGGGCCGTACATTTTCATTTCATTGAAAGCATTTTCAGTCCCCAACTGACTGACTCAAGCTAGCCTTTCAATTGAAACTCTACCGTTTCGTTTCAATCCGACAAACCTTTCCTTTCTTCACAGCCTTCCTTTCTTGCTGCTTGTGCATCGCGCGTCATAAATCAGAGCCTCACCGCAGCGAGCTGGTCTTTCAATCGGTAGTCTCTAAATTTAGGAGCTGATTAATTCAAATGAACGACGTGGTAGCCCGCATAGATTCTCTATCTTAATTTATTACTTAACATGTTACATACATTACTATTGCGAAAAATAGGTAAAATTCAATTTTAAACATTTTGATGGATTTCAATGAAACCAAATGAAACTTTATCCTTACTCTTTCATTTCACCTTTTCTTGTTCGTTGCGTTCAATCGGGCAACGAAACGAATGAGTGTGGAACAAAGAACGAAGCGACGCAGTTCTTCGTCACCATCGAGACGACACAACCAAGCCTTCGTGTTTCACAAAATGCTTTCGAAAATGCACAGCCCTGATTCTTACTGACTAATCTATTGCTGTTGTTCGAACTGATCAGTTCCGTCTATCTTCGAGTTCCGTAAATGTGACATCATGCTATTGTTACTTCAGTGTTTGTAGTTCATGTTGTTTAGTATATAAATTAATGTATAACATTTTGTGTAAAGTGGGATGATATTACCAAACATGATAATTTCAATAACTCAATTTCATTTGCTTGTTTAACTTTTCCAATGTGTTGTAAACTAATTACCAACAACTTACACATAATTTTAAACAATTAGTACATTCTTTATTCTTTAAAAACTTACTCATTCTTTTGTCGAATAAGTACAACTGAATCGATTATCTGTTCAGAAACTGCTTATTATTTTCCAAAACATGATTATCTTTTCTGAAACTTTGGGATCACATATATATAAGTTAGGATCTCCAGCAAGTTTCCTATATGAACTACTGACTTAAGTTTAGACGTTGTTTTTTTTTTGGTGTAGAGAATTTATACAGTTTTATAATTTAAGCGATAGTGAGACAGTACCAAAATAGAAAGAACAATACAAGCATCAATTGAAAACATAATGAAAACCGAATACGATACAATTAATTTAATAAGGGTTAATTGATATTTTTATTTCAAAACACGCTTAATATTTGACTAATATTAACACTTTAATGAGACACTCTAACATATGTTTTGTAACTTGATGATTTAAACTTAGATATTGTTTAAATCATCAATTTCAACAATTTCGCCATGTCTTGGTAATTTTCAATTTGACTTTTTGATATACCATCCAATACCAACTGAAAATTACGGTACCACGGTAATAACATTGGAAAAAAAATTGTCACTGCCTTAACTGTTCAAAACACTGTTTAATTTTTGCATCTCACGTTACATTTTTATCAATTTTCTTCATATTCTTTCATATCCTTGAATAGATTGATGTTTTGTCAGACATTCGCTTTTTTGTCTGTTACATGTCTTATCCCTTCGACGTTTTTTACTTTCGACGTTTTTTACTTTCGACGTTTTGGCATTCGACGTTTAGGCATTCGACATTTTGGCATTCGAAGTTTTGTCCTTTCGACGATTTGGCATTCGACATTTTGGCATTCGACATTTTATCTTTCGACGTTTTGTCACCCAACCCCAAAATCCAAAATCCAAAATCCAAAATCCAAAATCCAAAATCCAAAATCCAAAATCCAAAATCCAAATCCAAAATCCAAAATCCAAAATCCAAAATCCAAAATCCAAAATCCAAACCAAAATCCAAAATCCAAATCCAAATCCAAAATCCAAATCCAAAATCCAAAATCCAAAATCCAAAATCCAAAATCCAAAATCCAAAATCCAAAATCCAAAATCCAAAATCCAAAATCCAAAATCCAAAATCCAAAATCCAAAATCCAAAATCCAAAATCCAAAATCCAAAATCCAAAATCCAAAATCCAAAATCCAAATCCAAATCCAAAATCCAAAATCCAAAATCCAAAATCCAAAATCCAAAATCCAAAATCCAAAATCCAAAATCCAAAATCCAAAATCCAAAATCCAAAATCCAAAATCCAAAATCCAAAATCCAAAATCCAAAATCCAAAATCCAAAATCCAAAATCCAAAATCCAAAATCCAAAATCCAAAATCCAAAATCCAAAATCCAAAATCCAAAATCCAAAATCCAAAATCCAAAATCCAAAATCCAAAATCCAAAATCCAATCCAAAATCCAAAATCCAAAATCCAAAATCCAAAATCCAAAATCCAAAATCCAAAATCCAAAATCCAAAATCCAAAATCCAAAATCCAAAATCCAAAATCCAAAATCCAAAATCCAAAATCCAAAATCCAAAATCCAAAATCCAAAATCCAAAATCCAAAATCCAAAATCCAAAATCCAAAATCCAAATCCAAAATCCAAAATCCAAAATCCAAAATCCAAAATCCAAAATCCAAAATCCAAAATCCAAAATCCAAAATCCAAAATCCAAAATCCAAAATCCAAAATCCAAAATCCAAAATCCAAAATCCAAAATCCAAAATCCAAAATCCAAAATCCAAAATCCAAAATCCAAAATCCAAAATCCAAAATCCAAAATCCAAAATCCAAAATCCAAAATCCAAAATCCAAAATCCAAAATCCAAAATCCAAAATCCAAAATCCAAAATCCAAAATCCAAAATCCAAAATCCAAAATCCAAAATCCAAAATCCAAAATCCAAAATCCTAAATCCAAAATCCAAAACATTGCAAGTAATATATTTTTTAAATTATGCCAAATGGCTATTATGGCAATTGGCCATTATGCCAAATGCATACGCCAAACGGCATTATGCCAAATGGGGTAGAGCCTTGGCTACGCGTTGTTCCCCAAGGAATTTCGGAATATCTCCGGAGCCAGATGACCAATTATCAATATCGACACATATTAGAAAACTAGAAGAGCTTTTTGAGAACTTGTGAAAGAATGGTGCAAAAATATAGAGAAAAAAAAACTTATCGCGATTTGAATATTTTTAGAGGTAAAAATTTAGCTGCCGGTAGAGGGGTTAATGCGTTATATGTTTATTTAGGTTAAGTTAATTGAAAACGTGTTTTTCTCTTAAAAGCAGGTGGAATCAACTCAGCTGGAGGAAAACAAATCTGAACTGCTACGGCAAATGAAATGTATTAACAACACATGTTAATTAAATCTTTATAAAAGCTTTCAGATTTATCATCCAAATCCAATCCAGACCCAAATCCAGATCCAACACACAACATCTAAATATAAGAAATGAATATTATGTTTAAGATCATACTAATTAAGTAATACAAACAAGTTTGTCGGAATAAATGAAGATGGAAGGTAGTAGCAATAAACATCAACCATCGACCCGCACCAACTAGTCTATTCAGCTCCAGGGATGAAAAGTTACCGTTGCGCATCCCATTGGCCATCATCATGATTAATAAACTCATTGCTCCGCCAACGGGCATGACTCGTTTCCGCCAAGTCTGAGCGAAGGATGGTTCCATTAGACATCAGGCAGGGGTACCACCGCATCGCCATCCCGGGGGTAGTTGCCTATTGTCAATTGACCTAGATTTCTTTGATTCTTGAGGATTGTGCTGCCACGTATCATACCGTTTTAACTCGTATTACGGACACTTGAGGGCTCATTGAAGTTTAACTTAGCATGAGTATGAGCATAATTGACCGCCCGCAGTTGCTACTTAGTTATTGCAAGAACATGAGATCACCAACAGACGTTACTGAAGATCAGTAGCATCCTCAATGTGTAAGTACTGATGCTCTCATTTTTATAACAAACAAGAACGGCGCCGAAATCTCCGAATGCAGGTCAATTTGGAGATGGGAAGGAAATGTTGACGAGTTACTTGCTTTAAGGAAGCCGAGGGCTCCCTTACACTTCCACAAAAAAACCAAGCTATTAGAGGCTGTTGGGCATTTCAAATATTCATGGATATATTTGAAAAATGTTCATTAAAATAAGCCTTCTGGGAACTTTTGACTGGAAAATATTGAAACATTTTGTGTGAAAGTAGAATGTCCGGAATTTGAATCAGAACGGAAGGGGAGCATACTAATGGATGATGAGAAGCACGGCGCAACGGTTGTCGTGGAGAGGTTCTCTTCCGGCAATCAGCCGTCTTGCCTTGTCCGGCGGACGTGTTCCTAACTAAACAGTGTACGATGCCGTGTGTCGTCTTCGCTTGGATGCCGAACACACGATGCGGAGACGACCTAGAGATGATGACGAGCAGTCGCTAAATTATGCAACGATAGTGTGCATTATACAAACACCACCACCAGTTGGATGTTTGGAGCTGTTGCACATTTTGAATGCCGCACACAGGAGGAGTAATTTGGATGAATCATGGCTAGAATTGTTGTCTGCCCTTTATGATCTTCATATACTCTAACATGAACTAAAATAAGGTTCAAATTGATTAAATGTGTTTTACCAAATTAGGATGATAGTGTTGTCTAACACAGAACACCAAGATATAAGAAATGAATGTAATGTTTAGAATGATACTAATAAAAAAATTTTAAAAAAAGTTTCAAATTGTAATTGATTTCAAACCGTTGCAGGTGGGTTAACATCATCACGTGCCCTATCTAGTGAACAGGGAGTCGTGAGTTCGATTCTCACCGAGAAGACATGTAACTTTTTAACAAATTTCAAATCAATTTGGCCATTTAATCCAATTGCAAAGTATATGTAATGTTAAGTTTTACGATAGTTGATCGATACGGAAGAGTTCTATGCTGTAACTGATAGATAATATTTTCAAGTTTCATACTGTGACCGAAATTTTGCTGGATCGTGCCGGATAAGGTAACCATTGAAGTAATATTGAAGTTGTTCAAAAATTATTAAAAATTTGTTAGTTATTATTGCCTTAAAAATAAAGGAAATGATTCTAGATTCTTAGATTTTAGATGCATCTTACCACATTTTTTCAATCAAAATTCTCAAACTCTCATATTAGAAATTATGGCCACAAATTTGTTCTAGTTAGTCCTCTGTGCACCGCTTCTTTGGCTCCATGCGTTCCGATTCGACGACGCGAAGCTCATCAGCGCAGACCGAGGGAAAATTTGGGGAGCTGAGAATTATCACTCATAATCGATCGGGCCGTTGCAATCAAGACTGTGAGACATTTTGCATTTGCCGTGCAGTTTGGACGGTGTCGGAGAACAGAGGTGTGGTTTTGACAGTTTGCGTCTTATTGGAGAATTGGCAGTGTTACAAGACTGACAAGGTTAATAATATAATTGAGAAGCCATTGAGAATTACATGAAAATTGATGGACATGGATGAACCTCTGGTTGGGCATGAAACGATTTCGTTAATGTAATTTGAAAATGGTGCTAATGTTCGCCGAAATTGTTTTACATGGCGGCACATGTAACAGGTACCGTTCAATTACATTGATTGTGGCAGCAACCGGAAGTCGGAGTTGGACGAACCCGTAAAAAAGGGCCAAGGTGAAATTAATTGGTCTCATTATTTCCCAATCAGAGCATTGATGCTCTCCTCAAACAAAGACGATGGGCTGCAATAATGAGTCGGAAAAATTGCTACAATAAATAATGAAGATGGTTAGTGGTCATTCATCTTTTTTTGAAGATTAGGTAAAAGACCAATGGAAATCAGTCACATAGCATTGGAGTTGCACAGCTGACCACGTGAATGAGATACACTGAATTCTATTTATTTTGTCTAAACCTCAAATTAGATGATATTTTAGCATTAGCGTACAGTCCAAGGCCATTGCATGGGGGTTCTTCTTTCCAAATTATACCATACTAGAGTGTCCAACCCGGGACATTCGAGGACAGCAAATCCCGGGATTTGAAAAAAAATCGGGATTTCCTGTTTCCCGGGATATTAGATCTGACATCCCGGGAATCCCGGGATTCCCGAAATGTACGTAGAATTTGATGAAAACCACTAAATTTCAATGAAAAACAATTATATTTTTCTTCATTGAAAAGCGTAATTATTTTCAAGATATGACCAATATATCAAGTAAGAAACACATTTTTATTTGTCTAGTTGCAAAATTGCTTTTCTCTTTAGCCATTTTTATAAGCCAATTCTGAGAAAGCAAAGTTGGAAGTACATCTAAACTTCAGTCAATAATTTTCAGTTACTAACTTTTAGCACGATATTCTACAATACCTTCAATTATCTTCAATTGTTTCTTTTGTTCTAAAGTTCTAATATTATGTGTTATAGAGAATTTGAAAAAGTCCCTAGCAAACCCATAATTAGTCAAGCTAAGTATCGATTTTTGTTAGGTTACTTCAACAGAATACGAAAACCATATATGAAATATGATTTGTTATCATTATTAGAAAGCTATATTATCTTTTTATTTCATTTAAAAACATTGTATTGTTGAATTTGTAAGATTTTTGTCCCGAATCCCGGGACGAGCATAATGGTCGAGAAATGGACACTTTATACCATACCCATAAGCCTTGTCCCAATTTCAATACGCAACACGTTGAAGAAAAAGGATTTTACAGCACAATTCGTACATTAATTTTTGTTATTTTAACCCATTTGAAGCCATTTTAGGCATTTTAAGCCTTTTCTATCCATGTTAGGCAATTTCCTTAATTATTAACCATTTTTAGCCGGTTTTATCCATTTTATGCCATTTTAAGCTGTTTGAAGCTATTTTGAGCTTTAAAGTTATTATAAGACGTTTCAGGCCGTTTTAAGCTGTTTTAAGCCGTTTTCAGTCATTTTAAGTTTTAAGTTTTCGTAAGACGTCTCAAGCCGTTCAAGTCGTTTTAAGCAGTTGTAAGCCATTCTTAACATTTATAATTCGTTTCAAGCTGTTTAAGGCTGTTTTATGCCGATTCAAGCCATTTTCAGCATCTTAAATTTATTGCACTGGATTTTGGATATTGGATATTGGATTTTGGATTTTGGATTTTGGATTTTGGATTTTGGATTTTGGATTTTGGATTTTGGATTTTGGATTTTGGATTTTGGATTTTGGATTTTGGATTTTGGATTTTGGATTTTGGATTTTGGATTTTGGATTTTGGATTTTGGATTTTGGATTTTGGATTTTGGATTTTGGATTTTGGATTTTGGATTTTGGATTTTGGATTTTGGATTTTGGATTTTGGATTTTGGATTTTGGATTTTGGATTTTGGATTTTGGATTTTGGATTTTGGATTTTGGATTTTGGATTTTGGATTTTGGATTTTGGATTTTGGATTTTGGATTTTGGATTTTGGATTTTGGATTTTGGATTTTGGATTTTGGATTTTGGATTTTGGATTTTGGATTTTGGATTTTGGATTTTGGATTTTGGATTTTGGATTTTGGATTTTGGATTTTGGATTTTGGATTTTGGATTTTGGATTTTGGATTTGGATTTTGGATTTTGGATTTTGGATTTTGGATTTTGGATTTTGGATTTTGGATTTTGGATTTTGGATTTTGGATTTTGGATTTTGGATTTTGGATTTTGGATTTTGGATTTTGGATTTTGGATTTTGGATTTGGATTTGGATTTTGGATTTTGGATTTTGGATTTTGGATTTTGGATTTTGGATTTTGGATTTTGGATTTTGGATTTTGGATTTTGGATTTTGGATTTTGGATTTTGGATTTTGGATTTTGGATTTTGGATTTTGGATTTTGGATTTTGGATTTTGGATTTTGGATTTTGGATTTTGGATTTTGGATTTTGGATTTTGGATTTTGGATTTTGGATTTTGGATTTTGGATTTTGGATTTTGGATTTTGGATTTTGGATTTTGGATTTTGGATTTTGGATTTTGGATTTTGGATTTTGGATTTTGGATTTTGGATTTTGGATTTTGGATTTTGGATTTTGGATTTTGGATTTTGGATTTTGGATTTTGGATTTTGGATTTTGGATTTTGGATTTTGGATTTTGGATTTTGGATTTTGGATTTTGGATTTTGGATTTTGGATTTTGGATTTTGGATTTTGGATTTTGGATTTTGGATTTTGGATTTTGGATTTTGGATTTTGGATTTTGGATTTTGGATTTTGGATTTTGGATTTTGGATTTTGGATTTTGGATTTTGGATTTTGGATTTGTGATATTGAATTTCGGCAATTACCGTTTTATGGCAGATTTACGTCATGAAAAACAGTCTATTACGATGAGAAATTTGAAAAAGGAATTTGACATACAGCCGACTCTCCATAACTCGATATTCAAGGGACCATCGACTTATAGAATTATCGAGTTATAGAATGTACCGAAACAAAAAATCATAAAATCGAAGGATCAAATTTATGTATTTCTAATACATAAATGATCACCTCTGTAAGAAAGTTATATTACTTTGTTGACTGTACTCTACAAACTGATATTTGAAAACTTTTTTCGAAATGTTTGAGAAATCACATTATTTTGACTGACAATATTTTTTTTATTTTCATGTTTTTTAACTTGTATTACAACTTGCAAGTATTTTTTAATCTCCAATCAAGAATTAGACCACGTTTCCCCAAATAAAAAAGATTTTCAAATCGATATCGAGTTATGGAGAGAAATTTCCCTCTCATGTGACATCGACTAGTGGAGATATCGAGTTATAGAAATATCGACTTATGGAGAGCACGATGTATGGAAATTTGAAGGGACCGAAAAATCCATCGACTTATAGAGTATATCTAGTTATAGAACCTCGAGTTGTGGAGAGTCGACTGTATATTGAATCATTACGTTAATTGAATTTTTGTTACGCAAATAAAATTCAAGCCCGCAAAATTCATTTTGTATGAAATTTCTTAAATAAATATAAAATATAAAACAGAAATTTCTTAAATAAATATAAACAACCAAGACATGTTTGACATAACCTGTATTAAGCTATGTCAGCTGTATGCCAAGATCAGCAAGTATGCAAGATCAGCCAAGAACACCGTGGAATACAGGCCTTCAGATCTACAAGCGTAACCACTGATCTCTTGAAGGTTTATGAATAACATTTTTACTCATGTTATTAAAAACTTTTTATTAGTCGTATAGGCTAATGAAAATATATTCCGCCAAGTTTTGAATTCAACTACCGTTTAAGGGTATACAAGAACTTCATTGAGTACATGCCTTCGATCAACGAGCGTGACCAATGAACTCTCGGACGATTAGGAACCAGGATGCTACCTATACGGGCATTCATAATTACACTCTACCAGAATTTGAGTTCAACGACTGTTTAAGGTTACCCAATAAATACTTGGAGTATGGGTCATCAGATCTACAAGCGTAACGAGTGACCTTGCAAAATCTTGGAAACTATGATAATATCCATACAGGCTCATTTCTTTCTGGGCTCATATAGTTAAGCTGTACCATGTTCTGAGTTCAATAGGTATACAAGGTTACCCCAAACCATTTTTCAAAGTACGCTTGAAGATATGAAGGTCTTCACTCAAAGACGTTTTTAGATAATTGTTAACAATCGTGAATTCAAATCTCGAGGAACCTTTTTAGAGGGTTAACCCTATTCATAAACGTCAGAAAGGTCAGAATTATCTCCTTGGAATTCTCAACACATTCAGCAATAGTTTGCCCTAGAGTTTCAGTTCTCTCAAAGTTCTCCTGAGACTCTCTTCAAAAAATTCTTATGAAGATTTCAAGAATTTTGGTTTTGTTTTAATTTTTTAAGGTTGTTTGCTCAATTGTTAACAATCACTATACAGTAATGTCATGATTTTACCAGCCCCATGCTGCATTTAGAGCTGACAAAATCGGGAAAGAGCTAAAAAAAAACATCAACTGGTTTCAAGTTGTATTTTAACACTTAAGCACTTAGGCTCATACAAATATTAATTTTGTTTTATGTCACCCCCCCCCCCTTCAAAAATCTGAAAATTTTGAAGGGGAGAAAAAAAAAGATTCATCATTTTTTTGTCATCAGTTAGGTTTTTTTTTAATTTTTAAAGTGAAAACCAGGTAAAATAATGATCCAGATGACGATTGAGAAAAATTTAACAACTATCGTTAAAAATAAAAATTCGAAAAAATAACTTCTTTTTCATTTTTATTTTTTTTTTTGTTCCTTATTTATTTTTATCCCCCCCTCGTACTTTCCAAGTGGTCTCGGACTTAAAAGAAAATTAATATTTGTATCAGCCTTACTTCAATGATTTTGTGAACATAAACATTGTTTTTGAACTTCCATTTTCTATGTGCCGAAATCTAAAGTAACATTGATCAGTTACTTGGATAATTATTAAATATTTAAATTTTCAAAATTTCGGTCTTTAGATGGTTGTATAGACGTGGCCAAGGTAATATTTGACTCTATGAACCCAATATTGCCAGAATAGACGTGCTTACTCCGATAAAAATAAATATCAATTTTAGGCTGACAAAATCGGACAAAAGAGGATGCTAAAATCGGGGGTAGACAAAATCGGGTCAGAAAGGGTGCTAATATCGAGGGTAGTCAAAATCGGGGGTAGAGAAAATGGGGGGCTGACAAAATCGGGTCAATACTGTATCTTGATCTTTGATGATGATGATGATGATGATGATGATGATGATGATGATTATTTAGCCACCATCAGCGCAAGGATTACCTATGGCTGCAGAATCATACCGGGATGGTATGATCTACCTGATGGTTTGTTGTAGCAGGGCTAGTTAATATCTTTGAAGACCTTTGGAAGACAACACTAAGGCTGTTTTCTCATGACAAAAGGCTGGCGACCCCACGCACTTTCATCCAGTCAACAGTTCAATTAACTCCCTTAGGCTACCCCTCCCCAATACCCAATATATAGTAGTACATAGTGTTAATAAAGAATCTTACCGTAAAATTAAACAAATAATGTTAGTGTGACTACCGTTGTTACTAGATACCGTGATCATCTCTGCATCTCCTCGGTAGTCGCAGGAAGGATTTTTGTTAGTGGGAAGGGTTAAAAAGTTACATGATCAGGGTTCACCTTGGTAAGTGATGCGACTCATGAAACTTTGATTTTAAATATCACTATTTTGTATGGCTTCATTATAAACGATGACAAATGTATGTCGTCACCTGTGCTGGCGAACTATTCAAAAACAATTGTCAATTAAAAAAATAATTTATTTTCATTTGATGAGTGTACATAAACTATGCCGACACACGGGGTGATTTATATATTTAATTCACAAGCATTGCATATCAAAAATCGATAAAAGGTAAAATATATATGCATGCTTTCATAAATGTTCACTTGGCGACGCTGTTTTGGTGTGTGGCGATTATAATCAACCTCGTATGAACTGGTGCTTGGATGATAACACTGTTCAATGCAACAGTCGTCAACTACCGTTAGCCAGCAGCACTCTGCTGGACGGTATGGATTATTTGTGCCTCGCCCAATTGAATCTTGTTCGCAACCAGCTGGATCGCACTCTTGACTTGGTTTTTTGCCTTTCTGAATGTGTGGCCGATGTTGACTGTTCGTTAGCTCCGATGTTACCCGTTGATTCTCATCATCCCCCACTCGAAATCTCTTTACCTGCTTGTTTGGTACGCGACGAAAGGATTGCCCAACCTCAAGAAAACCGACCACTGAATTTTCGTCAAATCGATTTTGACGCTCTTCTGGACTATTTGCTAATCATAGACTGGAACGAAATATTTCTTAGCAATGACATTGATCAAGTGGCCGAAAATTTTTGCTCCATTTTGAACAATTGGCTTGCTTTGAATGTCCCACGAATACGACCGTCAGTTTCGCCCGCCTGGAGTACGCCTCACTTGCGGGAACTAAAACGCGCGCGTAATGCTTGCCAACGTAAACTACGTCGTCAACGCACGCCAAGCAATAAACGAAAATTTCAACGAGCCAGCAATGCATACCGTTTCAAAAATGCCTCTCTTTACAAGTTGTACATATTGCGTGTACAAAGAGATTTGAGAAGGAATCCTCGTGGTTTTTGGCGCTTCGTCAACTCCAAACGAAAAAGTTCTGCGATTCCAACGAACGTCTTTTTGAACGAGCAATGTGCTAAGACTGCCGTAGAATCAAGCCAATTATTCGTCAGGCACTTTGAAGCTATATTTGCTGCAAACACCGCATCAATACAGGAAGTAGCTGACGCAACTCGAGATGTCCCTGCAGATGTTGTTGATCTTAGTGCATTTACCATAAATCCCGATATGGTCTTATTGGCAGCGAAAAAGCTAAAACGGTCGTATGTTCCTGGTCCTGATGGATTACCGGCAATTATTATTTGTCGTTGTATTTCTGCATTGGTACAACCATTGTGCGATATTTTCAATCAGTCACTCCAGCAAGCAAAATTCCCACGCATCTGGAAACAATCGTTCATAACACCCGTTTTCAAACGCGGTGATCGCCATGATGTTACAAACTATCGGGGTATTACAAGCCTGTCAGCTGTTTCGAAACTGTTCGAAATAATAATGTGTGGAATTATCTTCGAGACAACAAAATGCTACATCTCCGTTGAGCAACACGGATTCATGCCTAGCCGATCGGTTACTACAAACTTGTTGACTTTTACGTCAAAATGCATGAAGAGCATGGAAGAAAAGGCACAAGTTGACGTAATTTATACCGACTTAAAAGCAGCGTTCGACAAGATTGACCACCGAATACTTTTGCACAAACTGTCCCGCCTCGGAGTATCTACGCATTTGGTTTCTTGGATGGAGTCGTACCTTACGGGACGAAAGCTGCGAGTAAAAATCGATGGATGTGTATCATTACCCTTTTCGAACAAGTCTGGTGTTCCACAAGGAAGCAACCTTGGACCGTTGCTATTTATTATTTTCTTTAACGATGCTGGCTTGGTTCTCGGTGAAGGATTCAAGCTGATTTATGCCGATGATCTCAAACTGTACATTGTAGTACGGACTGAAAATGATTGTATGCGTCTTCAGAACTCGTTAACACTGTTTGCCGATTGGTGCCGCAGAAACAAGCTAATTATTAGCGTTGAGAAATGTCAGGTGATCACTTTTCACCGCAAGATGCATCCAATTGTTTTTCACTACGAAATTGATGGGATCATTCTCAACAGAGTTGATCATGTGACTGACTTAGGGGTTCAGCTTGATGAGAAAATGTCGTTTGAGCTGCATCGTTCTGCAATCATCTCAAAAGCAACGCGTCAGCTAGGCTTTATTTCCAAGGTTGCCAAGGATTTTTCAGACCCGCACTGCTGGAAATCATTGTATTGTTCCCTGGTACGCCCTATCTTGGAAAATGCATCCGTCGTTTGGCATCCGCACCAACTCACGTGGAGTCTAAGAATTGAACGGATTCAAAAGAGGTTCATTCGTTTGGCACTAAGAAACTTGCCATGGAGGGACCCCGATAACCTGCCACCGTATCCGGATAGATGCCGACTCCTGGGACTAGAAACATTGGATCGACGAAGAAAGGTACAGCAATCGTTGCTTATAGCGAAGTTGCTAAATGGCGAAGTCGATGCTCCAGAACTGCTTAGTTTGCTAGAATTTCGTGTTCCTAACCGAGTTCTCCGGAGTACAACACTGCTCCAATCAAGTTTCCATCGCACCGTATTTGGATACAACGAACCCATCTCAGCGTGCATCCGAGCATTCTCAGCTGTCGAAGAGTTTTTCGAGTTCGATGAACCGACGAGGCATTTTACTAATAGAATACGATCTGTAGTTCAGTAATCTGTGTTAAGTGTATGTTATGTTCAAGTTTTTATTCATTAAGACTAATTTGTCAGATGGATTATTTTAAATACAAATACAAATACAAATACAAAACATAACAAAAAAATAAAAAATAATCAAAGCTAAAACTAATAATAAAGAATAAAAGGAAATAACAAGAAAAAATATACTTAACAAAATCCAATTAAAATCTTGATAAATTTCAAAGCAACTTCACTATTGGACACTTGATAAAACCAATGAATTGGAAACTTCGTAAAATTCGAGTGCTCTTCAAAATACAGGAATGAACGATCCCTTGAAAAAGTTCCTCCTCAGTCCAACGTCCAATCAATGTACGGAACACGAAACATGATCACCCTCCAAATGTTTAGAACGATCCTAGACGGAATGTTCTTCCTCAATTCCAGCGCTCACGTGAACTGGATAAATCAAATTTTGGAACAGTTTGGGAAAATTTCTCCTCTACGTTCGACTTTTTCATACTGTATCTTGATCTTTGATAGAGATAAACTAGCTTTCGGCTAAAACTCTTCACAATAAAAAAAAGTCTCGATCTCCTACAAGATTCATACCAAAGTTATTCACACATTTGGGGCACGGATTTCTTCAGGAAATCTACCCTCGGAATTCTTTTTTTTTTTTTAACTCGAACGAAGAATTCCACCTAAAATCTCTCGAAGAATACAATAGAAATTGATCTGTTACTCCTGAGAATATTTTTCTCGGATTTCATAAAAACATTTTCCTGAGATTGCCGTTAAGATATTTGGAGTAATCCCATAAGGAAATAATTCAAAGAAACTCAGGGGAATTTTCGTGGACTTCTTGGAAAGATTGATGCTGAAATCTCTGAATGAATTCCGATAAAGTTCATGGAGGTTGAAGGTGTTAACGAATATAATTCTGGACGAAATTTTAGACGTAATTCTAGAAAGAATTCAAGAGAACATCTGTTGAGAAAGTACTGTATGAGTTATTTATGGTGTTCACCTTGTATTTTTTTCAAATGCATGAACAAATCCTTGAAGTCTTTGCCAAAATTCCAGGGAAAACTATTGTACTAATTCCTTGTAATTAATGGAGTATCTAGAGGTTCCCGATAGTCAACGTCGTGTGGTTATTAGAAATGTCCACATTCAATTTAGTCTATTTAATTCCTCTTATTTAGATGTGACATTCATAATCACTTACCATGCTTAAGCCGATAAATTTATCGTTGCACCGCTCCTTATTGCTCCATCATTCTTCGTTGCACTGTCCAAACACCTTCACCGTTTTCCCTGCAGCTGTCTTACAGTGCTTTTACGACAAGGAGTAAAACTCTTCCGCTTCCGTAATTCGATCCAACACTAATCGTACAGCACACTATAACCCAACACGACTCCAGCCTTCCGTCAACCGTTAGCCGGTAAGTACACTGTATCCTGCCGTCTTACAAATCACTCTTGTTAAAAATTTCCTCCCGTCGACACATTAATTACGTTCCATCATCGTTCGTTTCCAGCCCAACTAACTCGATGTACCTTCTTCTGTAACGATAGCCACTTGAGCTTACTAGATATACAGCTATACGTAAAGCACTTCTTTTCATAGATTACTGCCTGCACACCACTTCCGATTCAGGTTTCAACCACACTACGGAAAGAGAACGTCGTACATAACCCTACACCACTGTTAACGTCATTCCTCATCCTTTAATTTTTAAACTCCGAAGGAATCGCTATCGCCGTCCGTCCATCATCATCGGTGTTTGCATCCATCACCCATCAAAACGGAAGAGAGATCAAATACCGTCCATTCAATGTCGGATCGAAGGGGGTCCCATTACCTAAACACTTCCTCTCCGCCTTCATGAGGATAACAAACCACTCCACTTCAATGTCCTATCTCGACAGAACCACTACGGCGGCAATGCTAGTAAAACCAGCAGGTGATCTGTTCAGATGAGCAATTTTGTGCCATCATCCGCCTGGAGAGGGGTTTACTGGGGAGCCAACGCGGGAGTTCAACGCCTGGATGTATGCTTGTCATCGTAGAGCTGACAGTCAACTGCCCGATGGTAGGCAACATGTGGAACGAATGACACCGAACAGTCAAAACACGCCGAGAGAATGAGAAACTGCGGGAGGAGCGTGAGTGTGCGAATCACATCTCATGCTCTGAAAGTTTTGCTGTTATGAGAGAGTGCAAAAGTGAGAATAGTTTTGTGTGTGTAGTATGTGTGTGCACTCAGCTGTAACTGAGTTTGGAAACCCATTCTGAATAGGTTGGGGACATTTTATCTGACAATAATTTTAATGCCCATCAACTCCATTCTAATTAGGTAAATAAATTCTTTGGAAATTTCGAATTTGTTGCAGGGAATCCTAACCCATATAAACCTTAGTGAAAGAAAAAAAAAATAAAACTCTCACCACACATCGAATAGTTAATAGATTACCGTCGTTGGGTCAAATATTTATTCACAGCGGCACCACAAGTGAATGAAAAATGACCCAATCTCACCCCATAGAGGGGGTGACATTGGGTCACTGTAATTGAAATAACTTGTTTTTGATTTCAAAACCGTTCACAACTGAAAAATATTGATTAAAAACGATGCAAACCAGACAAAAAGATATCTAAAATGTTTCACAAGTATGAAAAAACCCACTTAAAAGAAAGATTATACTGAAAATTGAAGAACTATGAGAAAAAAATATGTAAACCCAACATTTATCGTCAAGTTTACATAAATTTTCTTGGTGTTTCTCTCAAATTGTCTTCAAAGTCTCATCCCCATTGCTATAAAGCCCATTCAGTTTCCCCAAAGGTGTACTGAAACAGTGATTATTTGAAACCTTCGCAAATAGTTAAATTTCGGTGCGACATTCCACGATCAATAAATTTCAGGCAGGAGTTGACGTCTTAATCCCAGTATTTCAGCAATCCAACTCATTTGTACTTCCGTGAGATGTTTCTATAATATGAAAACACTGATAAATAATCAAATTTAGAAAAAAAAAACAGCCTTTTGATAAAAAATTACGATGTTGCTGCGCACGAAACACAGTTGCTGGTTTGAGAAGTTGTCAAAATGCGTTGTAATGTTATTCAATACACGGAATACTCAAGTAGACTTGTTTGATGTTTCAGAGATGTTGTATTTAGAAAGAATAAACACATCTTAATGAAAAAAGAGAACACCCGGCACCGTAAAATGTCAAAAAAGTGGACTTGGAATTTTATTTACTATCGTTCTTGCTTGACCCAATCTCACCCCCATTTTCAATGTTTTAGACATCGTACCGAAATTTTTTTTTTTTTTTTTGTGGGAAAATAAAACAGATTCCGGAAAATACCTGTGATATGTAATGAAAAGACTTTCAACATTCCACTAATACAACGATAGAGGCTAGAGTACATGCGTGATACTTTGTACAGGAGAAATTTAATGTTGTAAATTTTATCTAGTTTTAACATGCAAGTTTATTGATGTAGTAAACAAAAACTACTATTTCTAAAAATGCATATTGTTTTGAATTATGGGTAATAATATGTTCCCTAACATATCAATTATTAATTTTAGTAATATCAGCGGTATTAGCTGAAATATTTCGCAAAACATATTTTTCCGTTTTGACCCAATCTCACCCCCTAGACCCATTGTCACCCCCATCGACGGTACAGTTATGTTTTGTCAGTATACTCGTACACATATCTAGTTTCTAGAAGTGGCCAAAGGAGCTCGGGAATGTTACTAACTTCGGAGTTATTCCACAGCAGTGGGTCACTGGGTAAGGTCAGGTAAAAACAGTGGCATGCTTTTGTGCCCCTGGAGGTGGGAAAATTTAAAATCCAAGATATTTTTCGTAATCAGCTATAATGTGGCTACTATATCAAATAGTTTTAAGAAAAACGCATCAGTGTGAACCTTTTAAGAAACTATTGAGTTATTTCCTGCATTTTATTGATCCTATAAATGATTATTTTCGGGTCCCGGGATGCCTCACACTTACGATAAAGTAACCAATTTTTTATCAAAAATCTTTGCCAAGCTTATGGGAACGCATTTTAGTGAACTATTATGATTGATATTTACTTTTCGTGAATTTAAACGGTTTAGTATTCAACAAATATTTAACCGGTTCTCCAGGGCATTACGTCCGAGTCGCCACCTCCGGTACATTCTAAATCGGGCAAAACTCTTCATTTATAATGTTGAATATCAGATCGTAATGATTTATACAAATTAAAATTATTGTCATCTATATAAATAAAAATCGAAGGGTGTTTGTATGTCACGGAATGGCTTACGAACGGGTGAACGGATCAGGATGATTCTTTTTACGCTTTTTTCGTCAAGTGTTCCGACGTGTTTGTGTGTATAAAAATCCCAGGATATTCACTAAGAAAGTTGAAAAAACGAGATTGAACGGAACTGTCATTTTGCTTGGGACGATTCATAGTATTTTTCAACAGCCTACTTGATGGCAAGACGAAGTTTGCCGGGACCACTAGTTGTAAATAAATAAAGACAATTTGGCATGTTCCAAAAAATGGCCCTTTTTAACTTGACCTCATGCAGTGACCCACCAAAATAACTCCAGCCACAGGAGTATTCCCGAGTTACTCTGGCCACTTTTAGAAATTAGATATGTGTACCAGTAGGGGGAAGTCCTCTATGCTTGGACCCTTTTTATTTTTTACTTTTAGTTTTATTGTTTATTTTTGTACAATCTAAAAAATTAACAATATTTTAAGTAAAAAATAACATGAGAAAAAAACAAACCTTTACAATTTATTTTATGGTGGGTTACATTATGTACCAGAAATCGTATGCACTGAAATGTGGCCTCCATGGCCGGACACTATGTCCTCTATGCTCAGACACTATGATTTGCACCATCAAAGTTTACACCAAACCGTTTTTTGTTGTTCTTTTTTTGTATCCTACATTTTGACACCTACTGTTTATTTACTTTTGGTCAAGAAAACGTCATAGCGTCATGCTGTGTGTAAAAAAATGCGTTTTAGTATAATCCTGGAATACTAAAATCTTAATATCATTATTCGTTTCTGGAAAATTCAAAATGTCCGGGCATAGAGACCTATACGGGGTAAAAATAATCGTTGCTGCTACAAATTTAAGAGTAGCTACAACGCTGAAGCTCCCATCAATCATGACTCGCAAATAGTCGAGCATAATACAAGATGGGCAAGTCCTGGGACTGATGCACAGATACTACACACGAAATATAAAACAACGTTCCTTTATTGTAGTTTAACTCCAGCTTGCCAACGACAATCAAGGCAGGCTTGGTGAAAATCGCTAGTTTTCTTTTGTTGTGTACCTTCAATATTTCCGAACTAACATGGAAAAAAGGCCACAGTTTTCTATGCATAAAAAATTAATATTTATTGGAAAAAGTAAAACAATCCGTTTTCAATACTTTATATTGAAGCACAATAAAAGGTACTCTCGTGACATAACTTGCATTATGTGCATGAATTGATTTTAAATCGATTTTTGTCACCTTTGATGAAATGCAAAAATGTGTTTTAATCTGTTATGCGTTTCCATCATGTTTCTCCAATGTTTGAGATCCCAGCTCACAGTGACAGTTTGTGACAGCAGAATCGCGGCTCACTATGTCGTAAATACAGAAATTTTGTTTAGCTTCCTACCTCCCAGGGCAAGTCCTATATTTTACAACTACATTCTGTAGTACCGTAAAACGGGGTAACTTTGATAGTTTTTTGGAAAAGAAAACTTCAATATTTATGCATGCTGTTTCAAAGAATTACATTTTATGTTTTTAAAACAAGTACTGACATCCTAGCTATCGATTGTACTTGATAGATTGCCAAAAGATTTATTCTGTATGGATATATTATGTTTCATATAATCGAAAGTCGGTTTTCTGTTTTGGGGTAACTTTGATAATCGAACAAAATTTAATGAATTATGGAACATTTAAAGGGCGTTACATACCTCTAGGCGTTTAACGCTATATGGAAATTTCTGACTTAGATTACAAAAATGGTCCCAGTTTGTAAAAATGGATTTCGCTAAGAGATTTGAGACCGAATTCATGTTCTACTATAACTAGGCTGTCAAGAATAAGTGACGAATTCATTATGACTTTATCAAATAGTGATCGTAGAACAGATTGTTTGTAAGCGGTGCAAAAACGCTAAAAACTTATAAATTTTTAGAATTTGCATATAAATCCTCAAATGCACTTGATTCCAACGAAAAAAACTTTGACATGAAGTGTCATACTATTACTTTTTACTATTTCATTCGTTTTTCTTAACTGATTGACAGAAACTTCGTTTTTTTTGTTTAATATGTTGTGAGTCTCGCACTATCAAAGTTACCCGCATTATCAAAGTTACCCCGTTTTACGGTACCCGAATCCGAAACGAATAGCTTGTTTGCAGTGTTTTTGTTCAGCAGCCTTACATCATGCCCTGCCACCGTGTCTTTCCAGCTTAACCTGAAGGGTCTGAATGTCCTGAAAGCTACTAGTCCTGATGGAATCCCAAATGTGGCCTCAAAAACTTATCTGAAACCTGGGAGGGAGAAGCCGATACAAAATTTCTCTACGTCAAAGTGAGCCGAAATTTTGCTGTCACGATCTGTCACTGTGAGCCCGAATCTTAATCAATGGACAAACATGATAAAAGCGCGTAATTAATCAAACTATATTTTTGCAGTTCATCAAAGGTAACATAAATCAAATTAGAATCAATTAATGCACATTTAATATAATATATTGGAGTTCATATCTTTTTACTGTTTCCAGTAAAAATGAAAATTAAACGCATAGAAAACTGTGGCCTTTTTCAATGTTTGTTCAGAAATATCGAAGGTACACAACTAATGAAAACTAGCAATTTTCGCCAAGCCTGCCTTGAATGTCGCTGACAAACTGGAGTTATCTTGCAGTTTGGAAAAACTCTGTATCAAATTTCGTGTGTAGTATCTGTGCCTCCCTCCCAGTCTAAAACTATTTTACCCAATGTAGCTAGTTTGCAACTTGGATTTCTTTGTTAATAACTGTGGAAGTGCACTAAGAGAACTTAACAGAGAAGGAGTCTCTAACCAAATCGAGATGCAAATATCAGGGAGATGAGCGTAAATTGTTTTAACTATTATTTAATAGTACTTTGTTAAGTTTCATGTGATTCAAAATTTTTAAATAAAATTAAATCGCAACTACACCTAAAACTTTCAAGAGCTCAAGTCTGGAGAACCAGATATCCGTTCAACCTCAAAACTTGTGCTCTTGGAGATTTAAGATTTGGCTTCGAACCATCTTCACCATAAGCTCTGTGTAAATATTATTTTTGCAAACCATGTTTCGTATGGTAAAAAAGGACACTTTTAGTTCTAAATATGGATTTACACATGGTAACAACCTTAAGGGTTAAACAGGTGCTTAGAATAGATCCCTGTCGCGTTTTTTTTTTTGTTTATTTGATTCTACATGAATTAGCTTAATAAAACCTCGCCAACAATATCTCGTGCTTCTCTTCATTCTCGATTGCAACCTACGCTCTCCAGGTCCTGGTGCACCTGGTCAATCCACCTTGCTTGCTCCGCCCCACGGCTTCTTGTTCCGACCGGATTCGAAGCGAATACCATCTTTACAGGGCTGTTGTCCGGTGGTCTTGCAACATGCCCTTCCCAGTGATCTTTAGCCACCTTTAGGATACTGGGTTCACCGTAGAGTTGAGCGAGCTCGTGGTTCATTCTTCATCGCCACTTACTGTTCTCCTGCACTTCGTCGAAGATCGACTATAGCACTCGGCGTTCGAAACCCCCAAGAGCTTGAAAGTCCTCCTCGAACATAATACACGTCTCATATCCGTAGAGGATTACCGGTTTTGTACATCGTGCATTTGATGCGGGGGTGAATCTTTCTTGACAGCAGCTTCTTCTGCATAGTAATTTTCAATGTAGCTGAATTAAGAATACTTGTGGAAATTTTGACAACGGAATCGTTATTAACTGAGAGCTTTCTTTGCCAAAGTTGCCATTTTTCGTATTTGTATATCGTGTGGCACCTTCAGCATGACTTTGCTTTGTAGCCGTGGACTCTAACCACTCAGCTAAGGAAGGCCCATGGCAACGCCATTATTAATAAAAAAATACATTTTCCGTACTCACATCGTTCGCAGAATTCAGGTGAGACATGGGGGGTGGATAGTGTTATGAATGACAAATCATTGAATGGAAATCATTGTTTCAAAAATTTGAAAAATTTACGAATGAAACTCAATTTTTACAAACAGCTTAATATTTATTAGCTTATGAATATATGAAAGAGAAGCGCCAAAATATTCCATCGATAAATGATGATTCGAACTTCTCACTAAGCGGGACATTCCGATCAATTTTATCCCGCTGACCAATGTTACCCTGGATTACGGTACGTAGATATTTTTCATCATTAAAATCAATTTTGGTCAAAAAATTGTTCAGACGTTTTTTTTTTCAATTTTTATTTATTAAATTTGTATTCTATGGCTTGGCCTTTCGAAGGAAGTCGTCACTATAACGATTTGTCATAAGTGGCTACCTCATGAATGGGATTCGATCGCAGCTTCACGGCGAAAGAGGCGTGTGTTCCAACCACTTCACCGTCCCAATTTATGTACTTGATTTAATGAGAATCAAGTAATACTTATTTTTCTGTATTTAGTTTGTTGAAATTGATAAATTTGAAAAAAAAACAGCCATTGAGAACTGTAAACAATGATAAATTTCTCCCGAATTGTGTGACACAAATGATACTAGCAAATTCATTTTGCTAATCTCGGATGACCGGGACTTAACCTTGACTAAATTAATAATTATCTAAGTTTTATTCTAATCTTCAGACAGAAAACTAAAGTCATGAATAACGCTATTACCGGCCGCTTTAATCTTTAATGTTATTTAGAACATGCAAATTAAATGCTGTTATAGCACTTACTTGATAAGAGACTAAATTTACAAAAGCTGAGTTATTTACAAAAATCATGCAGATATATTAATTATTATGTGGTAATGGTTAGTAAGATAACCAAACAAACATTCATGTTTCACATGGATTCAAGTGGATTTTATTACTTATAACACAGCATTACAAAAACGACATTCGTGCGTGTCCCAAGGATCAAATTATGTGTCTCTAAAAGATTTGGGGTTGCTGTATCTGATGTCGTTCTCAGAAATGTTCCAGCACGTCACAATTTTCAGCTGCAGGTCGTAAAAGTTGTATAAAACACTGTTCTCATTGATTATTATTATTATTATTATTATCTTTATTAAGGAGATTTTCAGACCTATGGTGTTCTCATTGATGTTTACATGAAATTTAGGGTATGATTTACCACTTTTCTTGTGATCTAATCCACCAAGCAATATATGACTTTACCTTCATTTCAAATATAATTTGAATTTAAATGAAATCGATTTTTCCAACATGCTTAATTTACATAATTTTTCGTTTCTCTTATATGGCAAAATACAATACTGATCGAAACCATCAACAATTAAATTTTGAGCATCGAAAGTATTATGAACTTTGTTAAATTTTTCATTTTCAACCGTCAGTGTCTCAAAAACTAGACGAGCGAAAAATATTGTTGACAACTGCAATGGATTCAGCAACCCCTAATTTAGTAAATAGCGGTAATTTGATACTTGAGACGAAAACGTGTTCCACAGTGTCATTGATCTATTCAGGATTAATTACTGTAAATAATGCAGAAATTCAGTTAGGAATTGCCTGACTTTAGGAATTCACTATTTGTGTTGTTTCTAATGGTTCAAATTTCTTTGTTCTACAGTGTTCTGAGTTGAATTCTTACTCCTCCGAATCAACGCTCAAAATTCTCAAGCTCTCATTGACCGCACGCCGTACAATCCAAGACATCTCTCCCGTGTAAGAACCCCAACTCAAGCACTACATCGGAACGTTTAGCAGCTGACCAAGTATCGTACATAATACAAACGTCTTTCTCAGCAATGGCAGCCTTCCGTCCTCGCAGAGAAAAAGAGAGGGAGAAACACGACGGAACTCCCACACTCACCATAAAGGAAGTCGTACGAAGCCCCAAAGTACGCTTTTCACTGGTCCATCCTTCTTCCCGTTCATTTGCTATTCACTTGATTGAAATTGATTATCTGGAAATTGAATCACTTTCATCGAATTCCACCAACGTGAAGTACCGTCATTACCATTATCGTTACCACTCATCACTGTGATAGCAGTGGAAAATTATACCTCTTTTTCACATCCCATCAGCTGGATATTCACTGTGAAGGAATTTTATGGAAAATTATCATCGTACGAGAAACGCGACAATCGTTATCACCCTTCAATCAATCCATCGCGTAACGAGTAAAATCTTATCCGAATCAGCACCAACCAGCTCACTGGACGCTGAAGTCCACTTTGAAATACCAATTTTTCAATTTTCACTCCTGCCAATCCATGGAGAAAAACGCGCCCATCCCGCGACTGGGCCAATCCGGGTTTGCCCTTGTCTGGTTTCCGTGTTGAAGTTTTCCGCCGCGACAAACGACTCGGGTCAAGTTCTCTGCTCGGACTGAGGAAAATCCTGTCAATGGACGACACTTTTATGTAATCGGATTTTCCTTCTCGCAGCTGCGGGAGTCGGGAGTGTCTGGGAGAACCTTCAATAATGGTAACTCACTAACTACCAGCATACCAACCATGAAAGCAAAACACGCTGCTTGGGCTTCGCATGTTTGGGAGAATAAGTTACTGCAGGCTCGGGCAGCTATTCGGCTCATTTTTTGAATGGGGGTAGCATGTAAACAGAAGCGGGCGCATGGTCGATTGTTGCGATACGGGGTGGTTGAACACAAACAGTTTCCCGCCAAAGAATGCGGAAGAGGAATGTAGTGTTCTTACCTAAAATTATTTTCATTTACAATTTTTTCGATTCGATTCGAAACAAGAAACCAAGAAAAAAGATGACCCGACATCGACACGCCTGATATTAGCAGGGTAGCCACATCGGACCCTTTTTATTCCTGCTCTATTTAAACGATGTCAATTCACCACTCAAATGTTTCAAATTGTCCTATGCAGATAACTTCAAGCTGTTTTATGAAGTAGTGTGTCATCAAGATGCCATTTTCTTACAGAAGGATCAGGATATCTTCATTTATTGGTGTACCTTGAATCGCATGTCTCTGAACCCGTCTATAATGCTCGGCCATCTCTTTTGGCAGAAAGCGCTCTTTAATCTGCTTTGATTACTGGGGAAACTTTAAACAGAGTAACTTAGATCAAAGATCTGGGCGTTATTCATGAAAGTAACCTCAACTTCAAGGATCACATAAGCTATATAACAGCTGAAGCATCAATGAGTCTATGGTTCATCTTTCGTGCGGCCGAACGTTTTACAAATGTTCACTGTCTAAAAACGTTATACTGCTCGTTACTGCGTTCCACCCTCGAATAAGCTGTCGTAGTATGGGCTCCTAATTATAACAACAGCGTACAAAGAATTGAAAGGATTCAACACAAATTCATTCGTTTTGCACTCCGTCATTTACCCTGGAATGACCCATTTAATCTTCCTAGATATGAAGATCGGTGTTCATTGATTGATCTTCCTTTATTGGAAAATAGGCGTAACATCTCCAAAGCATGTTTTATTGCTGATGTGTTACAGTCCCGTATTCCTTGAGTCTTGAATTCATTGAACATTGATATTCACCGTCGTAGTTTCTTCGTCTACCAACCTCACGCACTAATTATGGACACAATGAACCTATTGCCAATATTTCTCGTTTGTTCAATAAATGTTACCATGTTTTCGATTTTGATTTGTCTCGTTCAGCGGTAAAGAGAAGTTTTAGTGAGATTTTTTGAACATAGTAGGTTTGTTTAAGGTAGAGTTAGCTTAATTTAAGAATTTATGTTAGTTTTAATTCATCATTTGGATTGTATTATTCTGTTGAGAGTTGTGTTTGATCCTTCGACCTTGACGCTTGCTCCTGCGGGGGCCGGCGATGAGGGCAAGATCAAACATGTCGCGCGTCGGTCGAGTAAAGTGAAAAAGTGCCGCTTTCGATTAGTTCTTTTTGATCTTTCGACGTTGACGCTTGCTCCTGGGCAGTGCGTCAAGAAAACCTGAGCAGTCGTCAGTTGTTTTCCCTCTCGGGTCGCGCGCCTATTTTCTCAGAGTGCTTTTATATAGCCTAGCAAACGAGTGAAGCTGAAAGTGGTTTGTTGCTGCTCACGGATGACGGATCAATTGGTGAGCTCGTTTCATACTACTATTTTATGTATGACTGCACCTTAAATCGTTACAACGGTGAGACGTATATCTCACAAATAATTATTTATCATGGTCTAATCGCTTATCAAAGTGAATCCTGTGACCCAACGATCCTCCCGATTAACAAACATTCCTCCCAGTAACCTTTGTGGAGATGCAGAGGCAAACACGGTCTCCAAATAACAAAGGTTACACACTAACATTCCTTCCCCCAATCCCACCTGACTGCAAGGACGTGGCCAGCGCCGTTATTGACCATGTATAAATAGAGGCACTGAATTATGCACACTGAAGAAGATTATGGCCAATCGCAGCCGATTCTTCTAGTTGATTCTTTGTGCATTTTCACTGACTTCGGTCAATCACGGAATAGCAACCATTGATATGTGTAGTCAGTCTAAGCTAAGCTAAGCTATCATTTGGATTGTATTATTCTGTTGATGAGAAAAGATGAGAAGGTTTTGCGCCCATTTGAGAAAGAGCTAAAATAATAGCTCTACTCAAACGGGTTTTTCCCTTCTCCTAAATAAATAAATAATGACCGCGTAATCGTCTTAATTTTTGCTCTGACCATGAACCAATCCAGTTGCCTGCGTAGTACAGGTTGGACTTGATTATCCGGGATTTGAGTATCCGTAATTTTAGACTCGATTACCCGGAGTATGTTTTTTAATATCTTTGTTATCAGTTTTTATGCATAAATCTGAGATAATTTAGTATTGCAGTATACAAAATGAATGTTTCATTAGTTTTGGACGTAGGCAAGAAAAGGTGGGTTTGAAAAAGTTGTTTTTTTTTGTGTATGCTGGTCAAAAATTGTTTTTTTCTTCTCAAGACCCCTAACGTTCTTAGAAATTATTTCTGGCTACGCCACTGTATCATATAAATAAAACAACGAAAATAGATAATATTCAAGTTCTTTTATAGCAGATTTTAATTTTTCTTTTAGTGATTCGATTACTCGGAGTAAAAATAAATCGATACTCCGGATAATCGAGTCCGACATGTAGTGCAATTCTGACAAAATTTTCTTTGTTTGCTGTGAGAACTGTCACAACATTGCTTTTGTTTTCTGTGACAAAGTAAACATAAACAGAATTGCCGCAGAGCATTCACTTCCTTGTTGGACTAATGTTGTCCGGTAATTTGGTAATTTAAAACATATTTTCAAGTATATCAAGTAAGGAGATGCTTCATTGCAAGGCTTATCACATGCAGAACTCTACTATCCAGCTGTTTACACTAGCTATAAAACAAGAGGGGTGATTTGATTTTGACATTTCTTGCCTACCGATTTCATAGTTAAGTCTTATAACCCTTCTTTTTCTTCTTCGTGATATTAACGTTCACACTGGAACAGAGCCTGCTTCTCAGATTAGTGTTCTTATAAGCACTTCCACAGTTATTAACTGAGAGCTTTCTTTGCCAACGTTGCCATTTTTGCATTCGTATATCATGTGGTAGGTACGATAATACTCTATGCCCAAGGAAGTCCAGGAAATTTTCATTACAAAAAGACTCTGGACCGACCGGGAATCGAACCCAGCCACCACAAGCATGGCTTTGCTTTGTAGCCGCGGACTCTAACCACTCGGCTAAGGAAGGGTCTTATAAGCCTATCCAGCTTTTTACGCTAGCCATAAAACTACGAGGGGTGAATTGAGTTTGACATGTCTTGCCTATAACATATATAGCTTGATCTTAGTAAGCTGCTTAGTAGCTCAAGATTGTTGATTGAGCTGTCAAGAATTTTCACTATTTACATTCGTGTGAACATTCTTTTGTAGCTAGATTGAATTTCAAACATTTAACTATTTTCTTATTATTCAATTTTAATTCTTTTTAGGAATACGAAGAGAGCAATTACAAATCTGTTGAAAAAAGGAATATGCTAAAGGATTGGTTGATTTGTTCATTATTTTTAGAGTGCCTAAATGGCATTCTTGAACCTTTCGTGGATTTAGAAATAAAAAGGAGCCAGCAAAGATCTATGTATATATTATACAAATTGTTAGAATTTATAACAAAAGCACTAGTGAATGCGTTTTGAAAATGTTCAGCAGAATGAAAGCAAACGCATGGAAAAAAAGATCAGCAATCGCTATGCCTGCCTCCTAAGAGTTTCTGACTTTGTGTATGTTCAGAAGGAAAATCGATAGACAACACTTAAACTTATCATGTTCTCTAAACTCTTTACTAACGAAACAGAACAGTCAGTAGAGCTGCAAGGTCCGTTTCCCAGTAAAAAGTATCGCTGAAGAAACCGAAATTTGTTTAAGTCCTGTTCGTATAGCCATGTAAACTCTTTGTTATAAATCGAATCTTATTCTCCAAGCTGCTGCTGTTAAACGCTCTTATTAACCTAAAAGAAGTGAAATCGATTAATTTGTAAATTTAGAAATATCATTTTGAAAATTTCAAAAACCAAGGATGAAGACGTCTAACGTTTTGATGTCAACAAATTTTAAATATCACAGTGCTTACTTTGATCGTGCCATAACAAAATTATAGTGAAGGCAAGAAATGTCAGAAGGGGGTGATTCAAACTTTATGGCGAGTCAGCGTAAAAAGCTGGATAGTAGGCAATGAGCCACTGAACGTGCCATATATTCTTTTGTTCTTTTAATTTTTACTCTGCGCCGTGTGTTGGTGCTTTCTCGCTCTAAACTCATAGAAAACTTGAAAACAAAGCGCACAGTTAAAGGCAAGCGTTTTATGGCATGCATAAGCTCATAATTTGAGATTGTTGATTGAAATGTTTATCATTTTACTGAATGTATTTTGTAGCTGTGTTTTTTTTTTGTATTGTACTGCCCATTCTCGCATAACAGTCCCATATTATATGGGGTTTCCTATATAAATGGGACTGTTATGCGAGTATGGGCAGTGTAATATCTACCTAATTTTTAATAAAACTTCATTCTTTTAATTTACGGCATCAGTAGATTTCTACACATGGAAACAGAGGCGTCGCGTGCCCAAACCAACCACCTGTGCAACAACAATTTGTTTTTAAATTTGTTAATAACGCCTATTTTAATATCAAGGTGATTAACCAGATTTTGCACGTTTCAGCTACAAAACACAACAGAAATAACAAAATGTATCAATATGTGCTAATATGAATTATTGCATTTAGTAAGATAACTGCAGTGATCGATATTTTGACAATTTCCTCTCACGTTTTACTGAACTTGGAAATATTTTCAGTTACATATTAATCTCGTGTATTCGGCAGAAGTTTAGAAAAAACACAATTTTTTTTAAATAATTTTCTCGGCTCTTAAAGATTGCAACTAATATGTGAACATAAGTGTATTGTGCTCTGCAAGAATAATCCACAGAATGCGATTAACTAATGATATCGATATACCGTTGCAGTGATAATACAAATCATCAAATGTTTCAAATTTAAGCTCATTTGAAACATTCGCATCCTTGAAGAACGAAAAAATCAAACCTACTTGAATTTTACCGTTGCGTTTGAATTGCGCGCATATCTACGCGTTACTACTCCGCCGCTAGATGTGGATTTAAAATGAGCGTCGTAATACTTGAAAATTTTAAGAATGCAGCGTAGGAGCACATCGCGAATGATTTGTACACCGTCCGCTTCGGTGGCGACCTGATAATTACGGGTAAAGTCAACTGAAAAAATAGGCAAACTGTTTTTTTCCATGTACAAAATTCCAATAGATTGATAACCGGAAAACAATTTCCACACGAATTCTAGAGTGTTTACAAGATTTTCAATATTTCCATAATGTTTGTAGAATGATTTCCAATATTCTATAATTTTCATTACAAATTCAGAATGCCTATCGAAATCCCAAAATTCCTTCTAAGATTCCGGAAATTCACATGTAAAATTCAGAATTACTTCATAAATATACCCGATTCTGTTTTTGCCAGGGGGATGGGTACCGTGCAAAAAAAAGTTCTCAGTACAAAATTTCAAAAGTAACTCCATTTCTCGACGTGTCTTAGCTTAGCTTAGCTTAGACTGACTACACATATCAATGGTTGCTATTCCGTGATTGACCGAAGTCAGTGAAAATGCACAAAGAATCAACTAGAAGTTCGGCTGGGATTGGCCATAATCTTCTTCAGTGTGCATAATTCAGTGCCTCTATTTATAAAGGGTCAATAACGGCGCCGGCCACGTCCTTGCAGTCAGGTGGGATTGGGGGAAGGAATGTTAGTGTGTAACCTTTGCTATTTGGAAACCGTGTTTGCCTCTGCATCTCCATAAAGGTTACTGGGAAGGATGTTTGTTAATGGGGAGGATCGTTGGGTCAAAGGATTCACTTTGATTAGTGATTAGACCATGATAAATAGTTTTTTGTCAAATATAAATATGCTTTTATGAAAATATAATATTTTCATTTGATATGAACAACTTCTATGTAAAGGAAAATTATGCCGACACTTGAGGTGACGAACCATTCAAAGTTTGTTGAACAATCTAAATGTAACATTCCTACAGCTGTCAGGACGAAAGCATGTGTTATTATATTTTACTTATTTGAAAAGAAACAAAAACTCGATTGGCTGGAACATCATAGAACACTCTTATTCTTATTCCGACACTTACAGTGGCGAACCATCCAAAGTTTGTTGAATAAAGTGAACCTTTCGCAAGTCTACACTTGTAGTGTCGAACCATTCAAAGTTTTTTTTTATAATTACAAAAATGAAGATAAAAAGAAAGGGGTGATTTGAAAACAAAAAAAAATGTTAAACATAAATAGGGTAAATTATGTATTTTGGACAGGCTAAGGATATGTCTGGAAACGGCGATCGATTAACTGCATTAGATACTAATATTTTATTACGTAATGTTACTTATATGCTTAATGTGCCATTGTACTTTGAGTTTCTGGGAAGAAAAAGCTTTCGAACTATAGTATTAGCTTCCAAAATAGCGTTTTTTGGTGGCCTGTCTGTTATACATTTCGGACACCATATATACATTTTGGACACCCTCATGTGAATATAATTTGGACAGGGGCGTTATCTCAATATCCATACAATGGTTTCTTAAAAAGACGATCATAACATAAAATGTTAAGAGTTTAGAAGTGACTTAAGCATTTTTTTCGCTAATTGGATGTATATATTATGATAATCAGTAATTTCATTTAATGCAAGCAAATATCACCAGATTCGCGAAAAAACGCCTGCAAGTATGCATGCATGGTACATTCCAGTGTGTTTCATCAGATGGCCAAATTATATCAACTGAACAAAAACCATAATCTATTTTGGACATCACCTGATTTATGCCTCATATACTCATGTTAAGATTTTAGATAAACTTAGCTTAAATTTTAGACATGTTTTATCATGTTGCCACTTATAAACTTTTTATGAATGTCAATTCTGAGCGCTATTATTGCATTTAATGTATGTTCTTGAAATGCACATCCTCTTGCATTCGTAGGTTTCACAGGTGTTCTGTTGATACAATTTACAATTTTGATATTTTTGAAGCCAATTTGTAATTGTTATGAAAATGGTCATCATTAATAAGTAGCATAGTGTATTAATAATGCAATACATGATTTCCCGTACATATATTCCTCGCCATCTCATTGAAAATGAGCATAGAACGACTAGCCTGTCCAAATTATATGCATGTCCAAATTATATAAGTTATCCTAATTCATGAATAATTAGAGTTTATGTCGACACTCACAGTGACGACCCATTCATAGTTTGTTGAAAAATCATATTTACGTCCTACCGTTGTATCGATTAAATGTGCAGTCATACATATTTTATAGATTAGAAATAGTAGCATGAAACGAGCTCACCAATTGATCCATCATCCTTGACTGAGCAGCAACAATCCACATACAGCTTAACTCGTTTGCTCGGCTATATAAAAGCACTCAGAGAAAACAGTCGCACGATCCGAGAGGGAAAACAACTGACGACTGCTCGGGCTTTCTTGACGCACTGCCAAGGAGCAATCGTCAAGGTCGAAGACAAGGTATTTATAAGGGAGGTAATGCAATCTGTAATTTAGAGCATTCCGCCATATTGGAAAAATATTTGACAGCTGGTAAGTTTGTGTTGCTCCATCAGATCAGCAAGCCTTGACTTTTTCCCCTCAATTTCTATTTTGTTTCGTGAACGTCAATCACAGCCAAGTGGAAAACTTTTTACTTTCAATTCGTTTTAAACATATCCTTAGAACCAGTGGCGATTTGGTTAGAATGAAAAACCTTCATTGGACCAGTTGACCCGTAAAATCAAAAGAAATAATTCATTACAATGACAACATGAGAAGGTTGGAAAAAGATACAAACAACTTTAATGAAAATCACATTCGTCATTTTTTCAGCTGTCCTTTTGTCGTCGACATAAGGGGCGATCCATTAATTACGTAAGACAATTTTGGCGGTTTTTAGAACCCCCCTCCCCCCCTAGTAAGATTTTTTGTATGAAAATTAAAAATAATTTGTATGGCGCGTAAGAAATCTCAAACCCCCCCTCCCCCCATAAACCCTTACCTAATTAATGGACGACCCCTAAATAGAATAAGGACCTCTGGGTTTTGAAGAAAAATATAATGAAGGTGTACTCATTCACACAATACTGGTAATTTTAAGTTCCTTTTCTAACAGAGAGTTTTTATTCGTACACTTTCAACACAATTCATAAATACCACTGGAATTTCACGGGAATATCACATTTCTCCATAATAGCAAATGATTGGTTTGCTCAAATTCCCATCTTCAAAACGCACGTTGTGAAGAAGCATCTGGAATTGATAAATTTAATTAGTTTTATCTAGTACATATTATTCACACAGTTGAAAACCGGAAATTTCGACACGCGAAAACGGATATTATCCAAATCCATGCGTCGGAGCTACGTCGGACAAGGTGCGCTGTGTAACACACCAGATCCGCTGTTCAGCGCACTATGCCCGACGTTAGGTTCGACGTATAAATTTAGGGAAAAATCGGTTTTCGCGTGTCGATAGTTCTGGATTTCAACTGGAGACGCGATAATATCCTCCGTAATTGAAACGGTCCTTTTCGAGCCGAACGAATCTTGAGCTGCGCTACGCAATCGCCTGTGTCATCCTCACATTAGGAATGTTTTATTTCCAATTAGTTTCTCGCGTGGTGGAATACCAGCATCCTGAAACAGCACAATTGAATTATTACTTAGACGTAATATAAGGAATATATTTATTTTTTACCTGTATTCTGAAGTTGTTGCTGGTATCTGCAGAAAATGTTCCTTTTGAATTTTCAACACGTAATAATAAATATTATGGCACTATGGAGACGATAGCAACCGATGGAGGGGAAAATTGCATTAACAAACTCGCCAGCTCGCCGACTCACCAGCTGTCATTTTCCTCCCCCCACTGTCTACCACTCCCCGCATCCACTGACTGCTTAGATTGCTGTACCTGTACCTTAAAGGTACCTTGGTCGAAGATCAAACAGAACTAACCGATCGCGGAACTTTTTCACTTCACTCGACCGACGCGCGATATGTTTGATCCTGCCCTCGTCATCCGCTCCCGCAGAAGCAAGCGTCAAGGTCGAAAGATCAAACAGAACTCAGTAACTCCATTTCTCGACGTGTCATGCAAAAATAAGGTTTTGACGAAAAAAATGTATGGACTCTTTTTTTGCACGGCCGTGTAAAAACAGAATGGGGTGTACCGGGATTCCCACCGAAATCCCAGGATTCCATAGAATACATATGAAAATGTCAAAACACCTTTCGAAATATTGAAACTCACATCGTGTGCCCACGATTTTAACTCTAAAGTAAATTATTCCATTCAATTCAGCAATCTCTAAGCATGTGTATAAATGCATATGCAACTTCTGAAGCTTACTACCAGTAGCTTTGTAAATGCTATACTTCATAACAACGCTTTGTTGATGGTATGTTCTGTTGGCTTGTAGTAAAGTAAAATGACTTTACTAGGTATATATTATTTATACCGCCCATTGTATTCAGCAATCCCAACTTATTCTAAAAATAATTATTTAATAGGCAAATGTGCACCTAAGGGAAAACTGCTAAAACACGGTGATAATATCATAAAATATATGATTTTAACGTATCAGTCGATAGATTTCAAATCCTTCTATTATTCAAATGCATTAAAATCACGATTCATTTGAAATGTCCCTGCAAAAAGCCTTGCACCAATAATAGGAACACTGTTCCCTTAGTGGAGGTATGTTTTAAGAATGGTTCCTTTAGTGGCGTAATCCATTTATCTCTTATTTCTTACCCTCCACTATGGGTACTGATGCACCACTATAGGTTCATAGGAGCAAAAATTTTAAGCAAAATAATTGTTTTAAATAGTTTTACGTTTAAATTTCATGCATATTATTCGATTACTTATATCATTTTCGCATCGTCCATCACAGAAAAATATCATATAATCATTTTTGCAATTCGATTGCGTATCGGCTTACTTTTTATCAAGGAAATGACCTACATAACAGCCTACTTTTCCTACCGATACAAACAGTGCTGAAAAGTGTTACTTTTCAGCACTGATAACAGTATCGAAAAGTAGCACTTTTCAGTTCTGTTTTGGAAGTTACCGAACCGGCGTCGGATCACCTCCATACGTCATTTATTGAAATGCTGTGATTTTCTTAAACCATTTCTGATTCTAGGATCCGAATCCGATTCAATTCGGTTCGTCAAATGGGTGTAGAATCAGAACTTAAGTTGATTCTTCATCCATTTGACGAACCGAATTAAATCGGATTCCTAGAATCAGAAGCTGGTTGACCGTGGGGATTCTGAGTCTTGCGGAAGTAGAGGATTTATGGGGTCACTATATAAAAGGACGAGAGCGTTATGGGGCGGTTCTTGTAATGTTGGCAATTCAGCATTTCCAATATGGTTGAAAATTCTAAGCGGGGCGTCCTTACCTGGTCTGTCTTTAAAAGTAGAATCAGCAATGAAAGTGTGAAAATTTATGACAGTCATTCCACAGCCTACCTGATTGAGAAACACTGAATTGCTACAACGCATGGATGGTCATGTGGATATTCTTGAAATATCCCCAAAAATCCATCTTTACCGGCATTTTTCGTTATTGCAAAAAATGTTGTATGCAACTCGTTGCAAAACTTGATTTTTTCAGCACTCGTCGTATTTATCCAACTCGGCGAGCCTCGTTGGATAAATGTACGACTCGTGCTGAAAAAATCATCATTTTGCAACTTGTTGCATAAATAACTATTATTACTGCGAAACATGCCAAAACACACTACCTCCACTATTGGAGCTACCTCCACTAAGGAAGCGTTTGCCCTAATGAAAGAAAATAAATAAAAAGTAAAAACTAAATGAGGATATCTAAAATGCAACGTCATATATGGATGTCCTCCGATTCGGGTACACTCCGGCCTTCTCGAATGCAAATCCGAAGCGAAGCCGAAGAAAGCGCAGCATAAATTGTTTTATGCTGGCGCATCTGTCACTTCTTATGCTCTATGAGCGACGTTTACAGATTAAATTTCTATAAGGGCGAATTTAGTTTGATAAACAGTGATTATAAATTGCAACAAATTTTCCAGTTCACTGTTGAATTTGGAGGAAAACAGCCGTAATGAAGTCATTGAAAATGTTCTCATTGTATAATCTAGTCTAAAGAAGATGTTTTTCGTAAGAGTGGGCTATTAAAATTCCCAACAGTAGAGACACATCATTATTTACCTGAGTGAACTCGTACTTTTCCCGTGTTAATCTTGATTTTTATGTCGCTTCTGTTTTGAAGTTTTGGCTGGCAGTCGAGTCGTCGTGTTTGTGCTTTTATTATTCGTTGTTTTTTTTTCCTGTGCGAACAAAATCGTCCATATTTACAAAGAGACCATAAAGTTTCAATTGGAAGGGTCGTCCCCAGTCGAAGAGATTTTCTGGACACTCGGCAGTGATAAACCGTGCTGGAAATGGCGTCTAGCAGTGCCGGAAGCGGCGAAAACAGTAACAACAGTACTAGCAGCAGCGGATGGTACCCGCAGGTGGTTGAACCGAAGCGGAATGGATTGGAGACGAAATCCGCAGGGGCGCCGGATTTTGAGGAAGAAATATCGATGGCTTCGATCGTCGGTGTCTCCAGCAGTGATCATCGATTCTGTCGGTTGTGTTTGTCTAAGGAGCAACAGCTGAAGCCGCTGTTTCCCCCGAGTGGAACTCCGGATGAGGCGCTACTGAAGAGGATTCTTAATTGCCTCACCATTGCTGTAAGTAGATAGCAAGGATGGGATGGGGCTTTATTGATTTTGTCATTAGGAAAAAATTAAAACTTTAGATTGTCTGTTTCGAAGGAACGTAAATTTAATTTTAAGTCAAACCTCATATTTTTAAGAGCCGTTTGAGCTGCAAACTTAATCGATTGGTCACAATCTGAAGGTGACCATCAATTAAGTTTACGGATGTTTGGCTCTTCAGATTTGTGCTCTTGAAAATTTTAGGTTTGGCTTCGATTCATCTTCACATTTAATAGTAGAATACTAAATTCGTTTTTCTCATCTACTTGGAAAATTTGATGTTATGTTCCAAGTTCTAGTTAGTTTATCAATTGCCCAATTTTATTTCACATATATTCTCTTTTAGCTCACGTTCGAAGAAGACTACGATACGTTTGTTTGCCGAGTCTGCGTCCAAGAAGTGTCGAAATTCTTCGTCTACAAAGAACAATGTTTGGCGAACGATGCCATAATCCGCGGGCGCCTCAAACCCGCAAAAGTCAACTACTACGGTGGCGAACAAAAAACACAACCTCCGGACGAAGACGAAGAGGAGCAAGACTTTGAACCCATAGATTCCGACGAATTCGACATCCCGGACGAAGAGGACTACAACACACAGACGGATAGCTCGGCAAACTTCTACGAATCGCCCAGCGTCAGCTCAGGAACCGGTCTTGCATTGGAACCATGGAGGATGAAGCCGCTGCCCAAACAACGGGCGCGCCGGGAAAACGTCCAGGACTACTATTACGGGGGATACCGTTACACTTGTGCCACTTCCCGTGCCAACGGAAAAGTCCACTGGAGGTGTATGTACAAGTCGAAGCTCAAATGTCGCGCTGCCATTCTGGTTTCTCCGAACGGAACCATCAATACCGGATCACATCGCCATAATCATCAGCCAGACAAAAAGAAACAGGTCCCCAACGTCGCAGATGGAACCATTATAGACGTGCACACTGGTCAGAAAGTCACCTACAAGATGATCACGAGCCATCGAAGTCGCATCCACCAAACGCAGATGATCTGCAATGGGTACAAGTATCGCTATGCCAGGTCCACCCAGAAGCAAACCACCTACTGGCGATGCATGAAACACAACGGCAAGGAAAATTGCAAAGCGATTCTCTCGTTCCGGATGGACTTCAGTGCGTGCTCTTCGAACGGTCATCCGCACAACCACCCGGCGCAGTACGACATGAGCAAACCGCTGCCAGCTGTCCTGGATGACGAACCTCAATTCCCGGAAGAAGAGATCCGCAACGGCAAGGAAACATCCACGGGTACGGCGAAAGTACTTAAAGGTCACAAAAAGAACGTCATGGTTCACAAGGGGTATGAATTCGGCTTCCCGCGCATCGATCGGCAGTACTCGAGGTGGGCCTGCTTCAAGAAGAGTCTGTTCAACTGTCCGGCCAATTTGATTACCAACGCCGCCGGGAGGGTCATCAAGGAGAGCGAGTGGGCGCATAACCACGGACCGGATGTGAGTATAATGAGATCAATGTTTTTAAACAAAATTTCCAGGATTTTCTCCAACGATTTGTCCACTAACTTTTCCGCCGATTTCTTCAGTTGTTACGCTCTATTCGATCTTTCGATGATTCCTAGGAAACCCACGAAGGTTTATACCAGTTTTTTAATACGTTCAAATATTTCTTCAGTTGTTCCCCGATTTTGTTAGTTAATTTTTCAGTCATTTTATATTATTTCCATGAACGATTCATCCACAGTAGATTGGCCCAGCCAAACATACGTCACACTCGCATTTGTTCATGTTTGACGTTTACACACTACCGCCCTCTGTTGGCCTGTCGGCCAAACACAAAAATTCCGATCTAACAGAAGAAGTCATTGAAGGCATTCGCTACGGTGGGACTATCAGTTGTTAGATGTCCATTGACAGTTAGCTTCACGTTCTCTGTTGCCCTTCTGTCTCGGCCTAGGATTTTATTGATGTTCTTCCAGGTGTTTCTTTGATTAGCGGTCGTGAATAAGTTTCTATAGTAGCTCTTCTTAGCATGATCTTTTGCCTGTTGCACTTTCTTGGAGATATGGTCCAATAACTCCTTGCAGCAAACGTTAGCTGGATTACGCCTCCAATTCCTCAGAATGTTTTCCTTGATTTTGATCAGTTTCCAAACATCGAAAGACATCCACGGACAAAATCCCTTGATTTTGGCTTCTACACTAACAGTTTTTGAAAACTGTATCTTCAACGTGTTGTAGGTGTTCAGGACGAACTGTAGTCTGACCTCAGCACTTCCATTCGGAATATTAGTCATTGCATTTTGAAATGCCATATTCAGTTTGTGATTGAAAACAATGGTTTTCTCTAGATGCAGTTTTTTAACGGGTTTTTGTAGTGAGAACGTAGATACCATGCCCACACAGTTACGGATCACCCACAGTGTCGGATCACTTTGGCGTTCAACATCAGATAACTCGCTCAAAACATAAACGTTGACGTAAAACATATTTTTCCCATGTTATACTATTTGTCTTCTACCATTTGAAATGTTAAGCACAACATTCAACCGCTAAATAATGGTGTATTTGACAAATGTTTAGTTGGTACTACACAGCTATCGTTATATGGTCGTTTTGTGTAAGAAGTGCCGTCAGCATTCATAAGCTCCCACAGGTGTTAAAATTCAAATGTTATAGCATAAAATATGCTCGTTCGCTTCGATTTAGTATGAATTCATCTTTGGAAAACATTTTTCTTGATTGTTGATTCTAAATACCGAATATTAGCACTTCTAATTAGTGATCCATAATATGGACCAGGAAATGATTGTTTACCACGGTTATGGATCACTTCCAAAGAATGTAGATTGCTGCCATTTTAAACATTGGATTCGACATTTTCAGACAATAGCACTAAGGATAAAACTAATAAAACATCAAGGTTTGTAAATTTCATTTTTTAGCAGACAAAAATGGGTGGAAAACTTGGTGTGGAGCGAAACCAGTACATGTCTCAATTACTACAATGCAGTATCACAAAAAAAATGGCATTTTCCCCTTGTTTCCAGTTCTAACACTGCTTTTTTTTGCAGTAATAAGTGACACATTGTTAACTTTCGCCAAATCATGCAATATAGATGCATTGAGTTGAAAATCTCTTGATTTTGCGCAGTGATCCGTAATATGTCACAATTTGATCCATAATATGAACATTGATCCATAATATGGTTTTCAGAAACCGATACAATTTTTATTTTTTATGCAATCCTATGTAAATATTACACTCAAAACAGTTTACTAACCGAAGTTCCAATTTGAAACGATTCAATTCGTGCTTTTTAAATTACAATTTTACGTTTTCCATGTCGTTTTATTGAATTTTATAGGTTGGACTCCACACTAGTTGATCCATAACTGTGGGGTCATGGTAGCACTAAGCAATGTCACTCATATCAGTGTAAATTGTCTCATTAGTTACTAAGTTTTGCAGTGATTCAGAACATATTGTGTGAACAAGTACATTGCCACTAGACGGTCTTGTAGGGTAGGTGTTTGTAATAGAGACATTATAGCAGTCTAGGAGATTTATATATTCATTTACAATGCGACATCCAGCACGATTGGTTGGGATGTTAATATCACCTATGATGATGGAAGAGCCACAACGTCCTGCTGCCGCACAGATCTGATCCATGTTCGAAAAGAATGATGACAAGTCAAACGATGGAGGTCGGTATATTGCATGTATATGGAACGGTGATTCTCCGATGTCAAGGCACGTGTTGAAATCCATTGGTATGTTCATTAGCTATCTCATCGAATGAAATTACTGATCGAACAAACACTGCTAAACCTCCACCCTGGGAATCAGGCCTACACGAGAAAATACTCTGGTATCCGCCGATGTTGTACAACTGCTGTCGATCCGATTTCACCCACGTTTCGCCAATTACTATAACATCAATTACTCCCGAATACAGTTCTAGTGTTTCTTTAAGCCAGTCAAACTTGTTTATATTATCCATTCCTCTTATATTAAGTTGCAATACTTTCAGTTGAAAATTAACTACAAGACTACTGTTGAAGTTTTTATTTAGTTGGGCAATAGAATCAAAATAATAATTAGTCACATTTATTAAGATCAGTTTAAACAAATACAAAGAATAAGAAAATTACTAATTAGACATGTTAACGTTTTGGCTGCGGGATCAAAGGTGGTGATGTGTCAGACATGTTGAGCACTCTTTTGAGGTTTGTGGGCTTTAGACTTGCCAGTTGGAGTTTGCTGGTGATCTTCTCTATTTTCGATCCGTCCTGCCTTTTCAATAGTATCTTCCCGTCTCTTCCTGGCCAGATGTACTTGATCTTCAGTGTTTCCTGCAAGCTTCCTGTAGTAGCTCTCTTCCATAAACCGTCAATTCATCTCGAATAGTGACCGTCCGTGTAGAACCGTTGTAAGCCGCGCATATGTTGGATGTCAGCACAGTTCCATGGGCACGTTTACGCTGGAATAGTTCTTCTTTTTCTTGTTCTGAATTGAATGAAACGAGGATTGGAGAAACACCATTTGTTTGTTGCTTACCAATGATACGCCTAGCAGAAACGATCGCAGTAGCAGAGTTGAATCCACACTTCAGCAGCTCGCACACCTTTGATGCTAATTTAACGGTGTTTTCATTTTCAATCATTGGTACCAGATTGTAATCTTGTGAATATATGTATTATAAAAAAAATAAGAACAGAGTAAATTACTATTCTTGGGCACTCTATGTTTAAGGTGATTGAATAAATTAAATTGAAATTCACGGAAAAAACTCTTGATGAAACTCATATTAGTTGTAACCTTTTTATTTAATACAAAACCAGTAAAAAAGTAAAATTATTTAGAGTAAACGAGCAATTTAAGGCATGCGCAAAGTTAGGCACATCATGCGCAAAGTTAGGAACAATTCAGATTTTGTGCGCAATGTTAGGCACAAGGTGTTGCATCACCTTTTGCATTTTTTTAATTTTTTGTGAATCATTTTTATTTTTTTTAAATCACGCGTTCTACTGAAGGGTTAAAAGCCTATCGTTGGCAGAAGTTTGAATAAAAAATTACAAATTTTAGCCTTATTTGAAGCAAAAATACGATGATAATTTCTTAACTGCGCAAAGTTTGGTGCGTACACGGTAGGCCTAGCAGCACAGCTTTTTTAACTTTGGCTGCTCTTTTGGCTCTATTCAGATCAACTTCAAGGCGATCCACGGTTCCAGCTAGTTCGCCGCACGTCCTTGCCACGCCTTCAGCTCTATCCGGATTTTTGAGTTTTCGGCCTTCACCTCCCCTACTTCTTCCTTGAACGATTTGAAATCCGCTTGTAGATGGTCAAACTGCTCAGCCAGAAAATCTTGGGACCTCTCTATTTGCTTGCTAGTAGCGACGATTTCGGAGATCTGTTCTGCCCCTCTTTGCACAACAGTCCCATGTTGGAAAACGACAAACTGAGAAAAAGACGATTGAAATGTGGAAACAATTTCGCTCCATTTTGAGTCTTTATTTGGCCTAAAATGTGTTAAATTGCTACATATCACTGCACACTGGTCCAGGAAGCTAATTTAGGCGGACATGAGGTTTTCGTCAAGATTCATAGATTTTAGAGTCATAGTTTATTCTGAGAATATGTTCAGAATTTTCAGTACTACAAAATGTACGGAACAAAAAATTTTTTTACGGTGATCGCAAGAGTGACGTATACGCCAACTTTTTTATTTTAACGAATCGTAAGTTGGTATGTTCAGCAAAGTTGTAGCAAATGATCATAGAAACAACTTTGCCGAACAAACTTTTTCTCGGTTTTGCTTCAGAGCCGAGATAATTAAGTATTTTTAATAAAAAATAGTTTTTTGCTCTTAAGTGTTTTATATTTTAGTTTTATTGGCCTACTATGTTCTACAAAGTTTTTATACTTATCATTTGCTACAACTTTGCTGAACATACCAAAGTTGTATTTCTTATGGTTTTCATGTTATTTGAGTTTTTCATCTTAAAATTAGCTATTTTGTATGCCTTGTATCTCAACTATGAGCACCTCAAAAAAATATATCTTTCCACCAAATGATTTTGCAGTCTCTTAAGTACCTGTGAGCAAAATTTGGAGAAGATGATATTTTTCTATCTCGTTTAAAATCGATTTTACTAATAGACGATATGAGATAAATCCATATTTATTGAATATTCCTACATGTTCAACTCACAAAAGTCATGGCTACCTTAGCATATCAAACCAAAGGTAACACGTGTATTTATATAGAAATATAAAGTACATCGTTTTTCAGTTGTTTTCGATTAACTTGAAAGCTTCTGCAAGAAATTCATCGTCTTTTCCTCTACCAGTATTTAATCTATTCCTAAGCAAGATCAACGGGTTGAAAGTCAACATAAGCCGTATAAAATACATATACAAAATTTACAGTCCGATTGAATTCTGTGGCATGATTTTCCCAGAATCTTCTGATGGATTCCACGTTTCATGTTTTTCTTTGGTAACGCGGCATGCCGGATAACACCACTTCCGTGCAATAGTTGTAGACGTATCAGTAAGTGTAACAGCATTCTAAAGGATCGCCACGAAAAGCCCTCAAAGAAAGGTTAGGGCTGAGACTGTACGAACCTCTTCCAGTTGGTAGGAACTCAAATGGTCGTAACACGGCATGCTGCTTTTAACGGGAAGTAGATATTGTGTATTTCTTTCACTACTGGACTGCGAAGTGCGGCCTCATCAGTCCGAAAGTGTGAATAAAAGTGAGGGATTGCATTGAATCCTGTTGGTGTCTGCAGAACACTTATTCTTCGATTTACGAAGAATAAGTCTCCCGAAGACACCTACTCGATTTGATTCAATTGCGCACTTTTGTTAGCGTTTCCACTCTTGTAATAACTTCTTTTCACAGATCTCAATCATTGTAAAAGTAGTCAACTTTAATCGGAAGATTAACGAGGAGGCATTTGAACAGTTTTTGTCAGAAACGTACTGTTAGTATCGCCAGTTCTACGATTGGTATGTACTCTCTCCAACGGTGCAAAAACTACTTTCGCATAGAGTGATGTTGTCCGGCATGCCGTCGAAGAAGCATAAAAAATGCGGAATAAATCCATCAGAAGATTCTGGGAAAATCATGCCACAGAATCCAATCGGACTGTAAATTTTGTATATGTATTTTATACGGCTTATGTTGACTTCCAACCCGGTGATCGTGCTTAGGAATAGATCAAATACTGGTAGAGGAAAATACGATGAATTTCTTGCAGAAGCTTCCAAGTTAATCGAAAATAACTGAAAGACGATGTACTCTATATTTCTATATAAATACACGTGTTACCTTTTGTTTGATATGCTAAGGTAGCCATGACTTTTGTGAGTTGAACATGTATGAATATTCAATAAATATGGATTTATCTCATATCGTCTATTAGTAAAATCGATTTTAAACGAGATAGAAAAATATCATCTTCTCCAAATTTTGCTCACAGGTACTTAAAAGACTGCAAAATCATTTTGTGGAAAGATATATTTTTTTGAGGTGCTCATAGTTGAGATACAAGGCATACAAAATAGCTAATTTTAAGATGAAAAACTCAAATAACATGAAAACCATAAGAAATACAACTTTGGTATGTTCAGCAAAGTTGTAGCAAATGATAAGTATAAAAACTTTGTAGAACATAGTAGGCCAATAAAACTAAAATATAAAACACTTAAGAGCAAAAAACGATTTTTTATTAAAAATACTTAATTATCTCGGCTCTGAAGCAAAACCGAGAAAAAGTTTGTTCGGCAAAGTTGTTTCTATGATCATTTGCTACAACTTTGCTGAACATACCAACTTACGATTCGTTAAAATAAAAAAGTTGGCGTATACGTCAATCTTGCGATCACCGTAAAAAAATTTTTGTTCCATACATTTTGTAGTACTGAAAATTCTGAACATATTCTCTAAATAAACTATGGCTCTAAAATCAATAAATCTTGACGAAAACCTCATGTCCGCCTAAATTAGTTTCCTGGACCAGTGTGCACTGTTTGTTGAGTACACGAACAAACCTAATAAATTTATTTTGAATTCAAGTTGAAGATTTGCCTAAAATGCACAAAAATCGTAGCGAAACTGTTATGCGATTATATACAATATAATATACTCGTTCGACAGCTACTAAAACACTCATTGTTATTAATGCACTGGTTGTTTCATTTGCTATTTATGTTCTTTGGTCGTAAAAATTTAGTTATTATAGTACAGTCAACTCTCCGTAACTCGATCTTAAGGCGACTATCGAATTAGGGAAATATCGTGTTAAAGAACACAAATCAGGGTATGGTTAAAGGGACCATCGAGGTATCCATGAAAACCCACATTTACTATAGTGTATACACATTTTATAACTCGATATCGAGATACGGAATAGCGAATTACATACTAGCCGTAATGTCCATGTATGTCCATGGATGAATCACCAGATAAAAAAAACATCGTGTAATGAATGATTTCTCAAAACACACGCTATGATGTGGAATGCGCTTACAGTCATGAGTCCCAGTCATGAGAGACCCAGATGATCATTTTTTGGATAATGCGGAAATGGAATCCGATGAAAATGATTCGAGATGTTCCAGAACAACCTAGCTAATCTGTTATATGGGAGATCCAGAATGACGAACCAAATTTTTCAGGCAACTTCTGTAAGCCTTGACCGCAGATCTAAAATACAGTGGCTCGTGGGATGTGCCGAGCCAAAGTCTTTCTGTATTTTCCCAATAAGCAGATGGAGAAGACGATGTGGTTGCTGATTGTTTTTATATGGAAATCTTGCATTCGCATTGAAAAGTTTTTATTTTGCACACTTACAAGCAAGTACTCCTTAAGTCAATTTTACCAGTTATCGAAAAACGCAAAAATAAGTTTTTGTTCGATATTCCTGAGCACCAGCAAAGAATCATTACAAAATTTAAATAAAAAATGTAGAATTAACTTAATTTAATTAAATTTTTTGTTGCTCATTTGTTTTTATTCCCCCTTACCACCAAAATGGTTACCTACGGACATAAAAGAAGACATATTTACAGGGTGGCCACCGAACCGGGAAAAACGGGAAAAGCGGGAAATAGACGGGAATTTGAATCCACCGGGAAAAAGACGGGAAAAACCGGGAATTTGAGAAGATCACCGGGAAAATAGTTTTGAACGAACATCTTCAAGCTGCAATTTACAAACCAACCTCCAAAATAAGTTGTAGATAGCAGTTCTATTTAATGTCATTGTTATGAGGCATCCGTAATTTTGAACAAATATCTTTCAAACAGTAATGATCTAATTTATACTATGCTTCGACATATTTCTTAAGAACGTTCCACTTTTTTTTAATAAATGTTTCAAAATATTTTTGTTCTCGCATTGTCAGAGTTAAGTTTTGATAAAGGCCCATTTACGATTTCATAATGCTCAAGCTTTTACAGCTCATATAAAATGTATAGAATATCCATACAAAAAGCATCACAAGAAGTTGAGTGGATGTCAAAAATGATAATTTTCGGTGTTATCAAAATTGTGAATGAGCCCTTAGTAAGTGCTTCTACATCCTTACATCCTTGTATCATACCTTCGTTAAACTTATTTGCTCTCTACAGAAACTCTTCATTTTTATGAAAAAAATTCCAAGGATTAATAATGAAATACTGTCAATTATGGTAATGAACTACTTGGGCATCGTGATGATTTTGCTTAGGCACCTGGGGCTAACATTGAAACTCAGCAGTAAGGCACTTAAGACGATTATAAATTAAAGCCAAAGCTCGAATATTCAAGAACACGAGTCTAGAGAACCAAACAGCGCTCTGAGCTGAAATTTTGATCGTTTGGTCATCACCAGAATGTAACCAATCCATCAAACTTTAAACGCGTACGGTTATCAGGTTCTCTAGATCTTAAAACTTGAACTTTAAAATACGAAGCTTGGCTTCGTTTTTAAATCACCTTAAGAGGCCAACCAACAAAATGGTTTTAGAAGCATTCAAAATAAACCCCTGCCGTGCCAAGAGTAGGTTTTTTATTAGCACAATAACCATCTCTTTTCCATGGTAGCTTCAGAGCTTCATTGATTTTCAACGAACGCGAGACAAATCGATTGAGATGAATTCTATGCAATAGTTTTCAGAATAAGATTTTATATAGACTAGACTTGAATAGATTAGTCAATTTGTTGTTCCAATAGTGAAACTATTGATAAACAATCAAATTACAACCAACATGTTTTGACCCGATTTAAAAAAGTTCTCTTATAAAAAGGATTTTTGATATAGAAATATTAAATTAAAGTCGTGGGAAAGAAAGGGTTAAAAACCGGGAAATTTAGGTGAAACATACCGGGAAAACCGGGAAAAAAGCGGGAATTTCAAAATTGAAATTTGATGGCCACCCTGATAAGCGAAAATTTGTAATGCATCGTAATTGAAAATACATAATTATGTGTGATATCCACTAATTTAAAAATATTTTCGAAACAACGTGAATACATGACATTTCTAATGTCGTAAGCAAGTGTGTATTAAATACATTCAAATCTCCATGAGTCGATATCTGAAGGAATCATAGACTCATGGAAACATCGATTCATGGAACAGAAATGCTTTGGAAAGCTGTTTGAGCGAATCATAATAGTTACCATGAAATTTTGTTTAAGTATGGTTCCATGAGTCGATATTAAGACATAGAACATCGACTCATGGAGATTTCACTGTATAATTGATTTCCCTTTACTTCGCTACACATCAGTGAATAACTAGTAGTATCGAGAGTCCGAATGTAGTACTAGAAGTGGTACCCATTCTGAGCCCGATTACTATACGGACTTTGATGTGACTGTTATGCGAATGATGTTATGATGTGATTGTTTTCAAGATGGGACAACACAAATGGGGTTTGTTTTTGTTCAAGTTAGGAACAAAGGCTACTTTTTTAGCAGTTTTTATCGATCTTCTGGCGATGTTGAGTTGATTTATACAAAAAACGCAAATCGGTCAAAAGTCGCCATGGGACTGTTATGCGATTATGGGCAGTGTTGCTGTGATTTCTCTAGCACAGCACGAAACTTATCCGAGTCCTGTTTCACCTCATTCATAGCCTTCCCAAGCAGTTGCAGCTCACGGATGATATCGTCGTTTGTTGCCGTCTGTTTGCTTCCTCGTAGACACATCTCGCAGCACTCCACTGAGCAGAAAAACGGTTTGCTTTTTGCGCTTGCAACTGCACTTCCGTACAGTTTCTTGCATCGAAAATGAGCACATTTGCCACAGTATGAACATTAGAGTGATGCAAATTTTGAAATGTTTGCTCCCCTATGCTTAAACGATTTTAATTATGGTAAATAGCATCCTCCCAAAGTTTGAGGTGATTCGGAAGAAATTTGACTGTGCACACGCCATTTGAAGTTTATATGGAGATTACTATGGAAAACGCCAATCTTTTGTGTTAAGCCCTCTATCTCTTCGTCATAATATTTTATGGGAAAGTGAACAAATTCTTCTAATGTGAAATCCTCCCAGCTACAACTTTGCCGAAGACCACTTTTTGATTGGACCTCAGGATAAATTGTTATTCATCATCATAAAGTTGGTTTTCATGTAGCATGCTTCTCCAACTGTTCGGCAGGCAACAGTGGTGCTCCTGGCGGGAAGAATAGATCAAAGTAATCCAGGCTACTATGTTCTACAGCAAAAAAACAGTGTTGCTCTGAAAGTAATTGAATGATCATCTCAGCATGATTAAGACTTTGTTTTCAATAGTAACAAATTATCCTTACGTCCCATCGAAATGTGGTCTTTGGCAAAGTTGTAGCTGGGAAGTTTTCACATGAGATGAGTGTGTTCACTTTTCCATAAACTATTTTGACGAGCAGTTGGGGGACTGAACACAAAAGGTTTGCCTTTTCCATAGTAATTTCCATATAAACTTCAAATAGCGTGTGCACAACCAAATTTCTTCCGAATCACTTCAAATTTTGGGAGGATCATTTTCATCATAATTGACATCGTTTAAGCATAGGGGAGCAAAAACTTCAAAATTTGCATCAGTCTAATGAACATTCGATCAATCGCTGCGAATCCTTCTCTGCTTTTTCACAAACATAGTAGAAAACGTCGTTTTCACTTTCAGACATCATTCAGACCATATATTACGCGATGGATGGAAGAAATTTTGTTGTGAACAGTGGAATGACGATATGAAAAACAATATCAACCAAACGACAAAGCCTCAAGTGTGTTGATGATTGTCGGAGTAAGCATGCGAGTACATCACAACATGCGTCGGAGTTCAATGTGGATGAATAGATGATATATCAGCTTACGAACGATACATAAAATACCTTATTTTAGCAAATTCAGTTGTGAAATTCTTTACATAGCGATGGAGACCCCAGCTGTCTTGTCTTAACTTTCCACTCGATATCGAGATACGGAATAGCGAATTACATACTAGCCGTAATGTCCATGTATGTCCATGGATGAATCACCAGATAAAAAAAACATCGTGTAATGAATGATTTCTCAAAACACACGCTATGATGTGGAATGCGCTTACAGTCATGAGTCCCAGTCATGAGAGACCCAGATGATCATTTTTTGGATAATGCGGAAATGGAATCCGATGAAAATGATTCGAGATGTTCCAGAACAACCTAGCTAATCTGTTATATGGGAGATCCAGAATGACGAACCAAATTTTTCAGGCAACTTCTGTAAGCCTTGACCGCAGATCTAAAATACAGTGGCTCGTGGGATGTGCCGAGCCAAAGTCTTTCTGTATTTTCCCAATAAGCAGATGGAGAAGACGATGTGGTTGCTGATTGTTTTTATATGGAAATCTTGCATTCGCATTGAAAAGTTTTTATTTTGCACACTTACAAGCAAGTACTCCTTAAGTCAATTTTACCAGTTATCGAAAAACGCAAAAATAAGTTTTTGTTCGATATTCCTGAGCACCAGCAAAGAATCATTACAAAATTTAAATAAAAAATGTAGAATTAACTTAATTTAATTAAATTTTTTGTTGCTCATTTGTTTTTATTCCCCCTTACCACCAAAATGGTTACCTACGGACATAAAAGAAGACATATTTACAGGGTGGCCACCGAACCGGGAAAAACGGGAAAAGCGGGAAATAGACGGGAATTTGAATCCACCGGGAAAAAGACGGGAAAAACCGGGAATTTGAGAAGATCACCGGGAAAATAGTTTTGAACGAACATCTTCAAGCTGCAATTTACAAACCAACCTCCAAAATAAGTTGTAGATAGCAGTTCTATTTAATGTCATTGTTATGAGGCATCCGTAATTTTGAACAAATATCTTTCAAACAGTAATGATCTAATTTATACTATGCTTCGACATATTTCTTAAGAACGTTCCACTTTTTTTTAATAAATGTTTCAAAATATTTTTGTTCTCGCATTGTCAGAGTTAAGTTTTGATAAAGGCCCATTTACGATTTCATAATGCTCAAGCTTTTACAGCTCATATAAAATGTATAGAATATCCATACAAAAAGCATCACAAGAAGTTGAGTGGATGTCAAAAATGATAATTTTCGGTGTTATCAAAATTGTGAATGAGCCCTTAGTAAGTGCTTCTACATCCTTACATCCTTGTATCATACCTTCGTTAAACTTATTTGCTCTCTACAGAAACTCTTCATTTTTATGAAAAAAATTCCAAGGATTAATAATGAAATACTGTCAATTATGGTAATGAACTACTTGGGCATCGTGATGATTTTGCTTAGGCACCTGGGGCTAACATTGAAACTCAGCAGTAAGGCACTTAAGACGATTATAAATTAAAGCCAAAGCTCGAATATTCAAGAACACGAGTCTAGAGAACCAAACAGCGCTCTGAGCTGAAATTTTGATCGTTTGGTCATCACCAGAATGTAACCAATCCATCAAACTTTAAACGCGTACGGTTATCAGGTTCTCTAGATCTTAAAACTTGAACTTTAAAATACGAAGCTTGGCTTCGTTTTTAAATCACCTTAAGAGGCCAACCAACAAAATGGTTTTAGAAGCATTCAAAATAAACCCCTGCCGTGCCAAGAGTAGGTTTTTTATTAGCACAATAACCATCTCTTTTCCATGGTAGCTTCAGAGCTTCATTGATTTTCAACGAACGCGAGACAAATCGATTGAGATGAATTCTATGCAATAGTTTTCAGAATAAGATTTTATATAGACTAGACTTGAATAGATTAGTCAATTTGTTGTTCCAATAGTGAAACTATTGATAAACAATCAAATTACAACCAACATGTTTTGACCCGATTTAAAAAAGTTCTCTTATAAAAAGGATTTTTGATATAGAAATATTAAATTAAAGTCGTGGGAAAGAAAGGGTTAAAAACCGGGAAATTTAGGTGAAACATACCGGGAAAACCGGGAAAAAAGCGGGAATTTCAAAATTGAAATTTGATGGCCACCCTGATAAGCGAAAATTTGTAATGCATCGTAATTGAAAATACATAATTATGTGTGATATCCACTAATTTAAAAATATTTTCGAAACAACGTGAATACATGACATTTCTAATGTCGTAAGCAAGTGTGTATTAAATACATTCAAATCTCCATGAGTCGATATCTGAAGGAATCATAGACTCATGGAAACATCGATTCATGGAACAGAAATGCTTTGGAAAGCTGTTTGAGCGAATCATAATAGTTACCATGAAATTTTGTTTAAGTATGGTTCCATGAGTCGATATTAAGACATAGAACATCGACTCATGGAGATTTCACTGTATAATTGATTTCCCTTTACTTCGCTACACATCAGTGAATAACTAGTAGTATCGAGAGTCCGAATGTAGTACTAGAAGTGGTACCCATTCTGAGCCCGATTACTATACGGACTTTGATGTGACTGTTATGCGAATGATGTTATGATGTGATTGTTTTCAAGATGGGACAACACAAATGGGGTTTGTTTTTGTTCAAGTTAGGAACAAAGGCTACTTTTTTAGCAGTTTTTATCGATCTTCTGGCGATGTTGAGTTGATTTATACAAAAAACGCAAATCGGTCAAAAGTCGCCATGGGACTGTTATGCGATTATGGGCAGTGTTGCTGTGATTTCTCTAGCACAGCACGAAACTTATCCGAGTCCTGTTTCACCTCATTCATAGCCTTCCCAAGCAGTTGCAGCTCACGGATGATATCGTCGTTTGTTGCCGTCTGTTTGCTTCCTCGTAGACACATCTCGCAGCACTCCACTGAGCAGAAAAACGGTTTGCTTTTTGCGCTTGCAACTGCACTTCCGTACAGTTTCTTGCATCGAAAATGAGCACATTTGCCACAGTATGAACATTAGAGTGATGCAAATTTTGAAATGTTTGCTCCCCTATGCTTAAACGATTTTAATTATGGTAAATAGCATCCTCCCAAAGTTTGAGGTGATTCGGAAGAAATTTGACTGTGCACACGCCATTTGAAGTTTATATGGAGATTACTATGGAAAACGCCAATCTTTTGTGTTAAGCCCTCTATCTCTTCGTCATAATATTTTATGGGAAAGTGAACAAATTCTTCTAATGTGAAATCCTCCCAGCTACAACTTTGCCGAAGACCACTTTTTGATTGGACCTCAGGATAAATTGTTATTCATCATCATAAAGTTGGTTTTCATGTAGCATGCTTCTCCAACTGTTCGGCAGGCAACAGTGGTGCTCCTGGCGGGAAGAATAGATCAAAGTAATCCAGGCTACTATGTTCTACAGCAAAAAAACAGTGTTGCTCTGAAAGTAATTGAATGATCATCTCAGCATGATTAAGACTTTGTTTTCAATAGTAACAAATTATCCTTACGTCCCATCGAAATGTGGTCTTTGGCAAAGTTGTAGCTGGGAAGTTTTCACATGAGATGAGTGTGTTCACTTTTCCATAAACTATTTTGACGAGCAGTTGGGGGACTGAACACAAAAGGTTTGCCTTTTCCATAGTAATTTCCATATAAACTTCAAATAGCGTGTGCACAACCAAATTTCTTCCGAATCACTTCAAATTTTGGGAGGATCATTTTCATCATAATTGACATCGTTTAAGCATAGGGGAGCAAAAACTTCAAAATTTGCATCAGTCTAATGAACATTCGATCAATCGCTGCGAATCCTTCTCTGCTTTTTCACAAACATAGTAGAAAACGTCGTTTTCACTTTCAGACATCATTCAGACCATATATTACGCGATGGATGGAAGAAATTTTGTTGTGAACAGTGGAATGACGATATGAAAAACAATATCAACCAAACGACAAAGCCTCAAGTGTGTTGATGATTGTCGGAGTAAGCATGCGAGTACATCACAACATGCGTCGGAGTTCAATGTGGATGAATAGATGATATATCAGCTTACGAACGATACATAAAATACCTTATTTTAGCAAATTCAGTTGTGAAATTCTTTACATAGCGATGGAGACCCCAGCTGTCTTGTCTTAACTTTCCACTTCCACGCAATCCTCCACCGTTTAGTCAGTATTTTCGTTATATTAGCTATTTATAGCGGAGCACTATGAAAGCAACTGTGTAATGAAAATCCAGGGCTGACTTCAAAATCAAGATTTTGAGCGAGATTTGTTCTAAGTGTTACGTCTGTTTGTCTGTGGATTAACCATTAAAAAAAAGTCCCTTAGGGTTTGTTCACAAATTTCATAACGCTGCAAATGGTCATTTTCGATACCCACCCACCCCCTCGTAACGCATTTGTATGAATATTTTGCAAATTTTGTATGAGCCGTAACAGCCTCACGACACCCACCCACCCCCTCTAGCGTTATGAAATTTGTGAATGGGCCCTTAAATAGTTCCAAGAAAGATTACCACCGTCACAAAATTTTACTTTCACAGCAAGTCCAACGATAAATCTAAGGCTAAGGTCCAAACAAGGATCGAAAAGGGATCAATTAGTAATGAAAGTGACACTAAGAACCAAGTTTTTGAATCACTTTGAAATATTTTTTGGTAGTAATATTCGTACAGCACGAGAGTTCGATACGCATTGTCTAAAATGCTTCTTGTTTGATTCTCAACAGGATGACTACGCCAAGGAAACGATAATCGAAGGGTACATGACGGATGCCCGGACTAGTGAGCAGGTTTACTACAAATTGATCCCGGGAAAGCGCGGCCAGCGGTTCGTCCTGTACAAAGGCTATCGCTACTCGTCGGATCGCTTTATGAGCGATGGCCGCATGGCTTGGAAGTGCACCAAGTGCAAGGTGTTCATTGTGATCGAGGGGCGTTTTGGTTCGTTCGAAGATCGTGGTGGCGAACATGAGCATCCCGCCATGGAGGAGGACGATGATGCGCTGGATATGGGCTCGTGTCTGCAGGAACTGCCCGGGATGGAGGGCGAACAGGATCAGGAAGAAACTGAGGGAGCCGAGGGGGACATGGAATTTGGGGTGAAGAATGAAGTTGATGACGAGTACGGAGAAGAAGGGGATGATGACGATGAGGACTTGGAGGATGATCAGGATGCATTCGCCAGCGACGAAGAACAGTTGATCATTCCGTAGGAAGTTTTCGACAGACTGTTAGAGGTAAGTACAGATATATCTACGTATGAGAGTCTGATTTCCGTTTGATCCAGTCATTAGTGTAGTAAGTCATGGACATTTAAGCCAAATTTGCTGTATTCGTTCGGATAGTGACCGTTAGTGAACCAGGTGGAGCTGGTTATAGTTGTAAATATTATTGATGGTATGTTTTACAATTGAGAGACCGATGTTGTTATTGTATATCACGTCCTGTATTAACTCTACCTAGCAACGTATATGAGAGGGAATGATGGGATCCTAACAAAAGGCGGACACACGTAAAGCGGGTTGTTTATTGACTTCATAGTGGCGTACGATTCGGTGGAAAGAAATGAGCTGTGGCAGATAATATCTGAACATGGTTTTACGGCGAAACTAATTAGACTGATACGTGCTACGCTGGGTGTTTCGAAATCAAGTGTTCGGATTTGAGAGTTTTCTTTGCAAATTGACCAGTTGTGCATGTGTATATCGTGCGGAAGGTACTAAGGTACTCTATGCCCTGGGAAGTAGATAAGATTTCCTTTACGGATAGATCCTCAACCGGTGGGATTCCAACCCACGACCCTCAGCTTGATCTTGCTGAATAGTTTCTAGCCGCGGAAGTAATCAGTAGGCTAAGAAAGTGAGGAACAACGTATCTCTATTTTGTTTTACCAAATTAGGATGATAGTGTTGCCTGCACAGAACATCTAGATAAGTATAAGAAATGAATGTGTTGTATTAAATACTACTAACAGAAACAAAATACCATAGGGTCATGTCATCTCCTCAATAATAGATATTCGTAGTAAGCTTCAAAACTGCATTCAATATGACATTTATTGTGAAAATACCTGCTTCACATCTGTACAGAAAAATAGTTCCCGCAAAACAGTGTGCCCATACTTCCGATTAAACTTATCTCGTTGTCTGTTGGTCTCGTGATGTAGATTTTGATTGGATAGGATTGGACCATCTAGGACGAGAAGATCAATTCGTTGGCAACTGAAACTGTGGATGTCTTTTTATTACAATCATAGTTATCTCCATTTTGGTATCATACATAAAAAAGTGGGTTGAGCGTTCGATATATGTTGGATTTTACTGTACATTGGAGGAAATGAGTCCTGAGTTTTATGCGTCTAAAAATCTCCTGTTCTACGTTTTAACGTCCTACCGTTAAATTTCATTAGTGCAACTGTGGAAAGACTACGGTTAGTGCAAAAGTGCATTTGTAAAAGTTTGTATCCTGTTTGTAAAGTGTACGTTTCTAAAATTTGTGGGCGCTTCAACCCCCTTTTCCCTGAACCCCCTAGTTTGACTGCTTTTTCTTTACGTAAACTAGTAGTACCTAAGTAGTACTGACACACTGGGTCTTAATACAAGCTCCACAAAACAACAACGCAAAAAGTTCCGAAACAATAGTTAAAGCTAGAAAACTACCAGAATCATATTCCCTACTCTCAAGAAAGTACCTTTAAGGCTTGACAAAATAGCTTGTTAACTATCGAATGTTCCATAACACTTTTCCCCGAACATCTAGGAGTTTGTTCTAATTGTTCTAGTTCGATTCGATTGATTATCCATTCGAGAGATTTCACCACCGTTTCCCACAAATTGTGTGTTTTTTTTTCTACTAAAATTTGCCTAATGTTTCTGCTGCTCAGCAGGAGAATCACTCGGTTGCTGCTGCTGTTGCTGCGCGCGTTTGTTCCCTCCCAGATAGTTGTACTCCAAACACCGGGCACCCTGGATGCTCTGGGCAGTGAAGTTGGTGATGTGGCACCCGAACAGAAGCATATTTCGCGGCGTCACCTTCCAGGCGAAGCGCATGAACACTAACGAGTATAGGCACAGGGCTGAAACGGGAAGGGGAAGATTTTGTCACTTAGATTACATTTGAACGGTGGAGATTGAGGAAGCAAAGGTAAACGTATTCAATTGATCAAATATATTCTTTATCTTGTTGAAGGAGATCGGTCGTGATAAAATATTTATATAGTTTATTGGTGCAAGACGGGTAAATACTACTCAAAGTGAAGTAGTCGGCAGAATGATTTTTAACGGACATTAACATTTCCGATTTTCACGTAGGCTGAAGCGTTGAATAATGAATGATCAATCATCTTAGCTCAGAGCGAAGCCTAACAACTCAAACAAAAAGACGTAACATTACCAGCAAAACCAAGCAGAGCTGACAATCGTCGTGTTCGTCACCGACGAATCTATAACATTTGGTCAATGACGTATAATCGAAAAAACGTTTGGTCGAATGAACATTTCGTCGAATGGATATTAGGTCGGGAACGTTTAATTGCATCAGAAAGCATATGACATTTGGTCGAACCGACATTTCGTCGAAAGGACATTTGGTGAAATCTAAATGATATGGAAACAAAGTTAAACTTTTGGTCCGCTTATCGTTGAGATTAGCATATTGTCGTTTCATGCTGATGCTTTTTTTGTACTGTGAGTCGAGACGAGCTGATCTCATATGGAAGCAAGTCGATTTTTATCACCTCTGTCGACTTGTTTTACCTCAGAACAAGCACTATTTTTTTTAGTTTTTTTCGATCAAACTCTTTTTCGGATTCCGCCATGGACATTCGACCACTCATCAACTTTTACGTGTAACAAATTTTATCCGTTCCAGTTCTGATTTACAGAAATTTTTCCCTGATATTTCCAGGTTTTTCCAGGATTGGAAAAAAATAATTCCAGGTTTAAGAATAACTCCAATTACATAAAAGATTGACGAATGGCTACATTTAGGTAACTAAATAATTATTTTTGAATATAGCTAGTTTGGCTTCGAAAAACTGACACCAAAAAAATAACTAATCATAAATTTCAAAGTATTTTTCACTTCTATAAAAAAAAAAATTCTGAAATATGTAAACGACGTACAAAAAATAAATAAATTTAACGATTTTTATTTAATTTTCAGGATTCAAGAACTTTAGAGAAAAGAGATCATCTATAAATTATGAATACAAAAATAAACCTAACAGGAACCACGACATAAGAGTTTGGTTCGTCATTTGATCCGACATTTATCTAAAAAAATATTTCTAAGACTTGTTTTGGAAATCCTCGGGACATTACAATAAGTATTACTGCTCGATTTGTGAATTTATTTCAAGTATTGCTCCAAAGACCTGTTGAGGAGTTTGTTTCCTGATTTTTTACGAAATTTTTATGTAGGCAATTCTTCCAAGAATTGTTTAGAAACCTTTAAGAATTCAATCTGGATTTTTTCTAAGAAAAATAACGCTTTTTCATTAAAACTACTGTATTTTTTTCATTACGAACCATGGTTTTAGCTCAAAATATCATATATTGATTGCCCAGACAACCAGAAGTCGTATGAAAGTTAACGTAATAACTCGTTAATTCATCAAATTACATCAAACCCGTAAAACACGGTGCATAAACTCGTCAGATTGATGAGTTTCCTCGTATAAAATGCTTTTTTTTTCTGAGTACATTTTGTTTCGTTCCGTACACTCGTACAAAGTAAGTCTAATCAATCCGTAGCAGCTGTCAAACCAACATTTGTTATCATAAGTTAAATTTATTTTTCATCACATTGTGCACGCATATCGCTTTCAATTTTGTACGTAGAAGGCCTTTTCGCGACATCTTATAAGTGAAATTTTGCACATGCAAAGCCTTCAGGTGATTTCGTTAAACGTACATTTTGATTGTCTGGGTAGTTAATTATCATGGCGAAGAAATTGCTTCGAAGATTCCATCAGAAATTTCTCAACTTTTCAAGCAAGTTCCAATATCTCCAGAAATTTAACCATTAATTATTTTATTGATTCCCCTACGACTTACACTATTTTTTTAAACAAGCCTTCAAATAATTTTTCCATTTATTCATCCAGGCATGTCTCCAGGGAAATGTCAAGGAATATTTCTTAGATTGTTTTGCAGAAAATTTTGAAAAATTAGCGATAAATTTCGATAGTATTCTATGATGAAAATTGGGTGAGTTCTAAGTATGCCTTGATGAATTCCCACGAGGATCTCCGAAAGAACTCCTGGATTCTTGATGAAATTCTTCCTAACATTTGCTTGATAAATCGCTCTGAATAATGCTCTACGAGTTTTTTTGTAGCAATTCTAACAAAATGCGTGAATAAATTTATCTATAAATGATCGTAGCAATAACTGAAATTATTGCTGTGGTGGAATCTTGAACGAAGTTTTGAGGAATACAAAAAGATTTGGAAATTGTATTTGAAAGAAAAAATCTGAGGTGTTTGAACTGCAGCAATTATATTTTGATGAAATGCTGGAGAAATTTGTAGAAGAACTCAGGTTGATTTTCTCGAGAAATTCTTGGGGTTTATAATTGATTTTATCGAATAATTGGGTTTATTCTAGCATTGGGCAATTTTGAATCGATGTTTTCATTCCGAATAATCGATTTTTTGAATCGATGTTTGGGGCATCTGGAATCGGGTGAATCGATTTTCTTTATTCGATTTTTTATTCGATTTGTTTTGTTGTACTTCAAATCAAATTTCGAGCTAGCTTCGAGGTAGTAAATCTATTCCACTGAATTTCACAACTGATTCAATTTAAGGATGTTAAAATCAAATACATATGCAATGGTCTTATTTTAAACTTCATAAATTTAAATTCGAATTCGATTCGAATCGATTCAAATGATTCGATAAAATCGGTGAATCGATTCAGCAGTTCAATTGTGAATCGATTCAGTAACATCGATTTTATGCCCAACGCTAGTTTATTCTACGAGTGGCGTGAGGTGAGAATTGTCGGTTTCATATAGCGAGGTGACAATTCTCGACTCGAGTGAAGTGGCTCTTCATTTGATTTACACTTCACTCGAATAGAGAATTGTCACCTCGCTTTACGAGACCGACATTTCTTACCTCACTCCACTCGTTGAATAAGCCCAAATGCCTTAAGGAATTTTTAATCAATTTCGGAGCGTTATTGTGGATGCATTTTAAAAGAACCCATATAAAAATTAAATGAAATAAATGAAAAAAGACGTAGGAACTATTGTAGGTTTTCTTGAAAAATGTTGGGTTTATTTTCGAAAACTCTGGAATAAACCTTTGTGGAGAAACTTCTGTAGGAACTTTTCTAGAATCGGTGAAAAAATCAGTAGAAAAAACATCTGGAGACAATCTTGAGATTTTTTGCAGGGTAAACGAAAATTACTGAGTGCTCTGGGATCTTCTGGATTGAATTCTGAAGAACTTCGCATCCATGGTAGAGTTCCTAAAAGTTTTCCAGGAGGAATTTCTGGAAAAATAGGAACATAATCACTGAAAGTTTTTCTGGAGCCTCAAAAATGTTGCACCAGGATTCACTGCAAGCAGATTAGGGCAAAATAGTGGCTTTAGAGACCATTTTGATTAAAATGTCGATAGAGACTTAAACCAAAAATAGATTTCTTAGGAACATGCACCACCAAGACTCTTGAAAGGGACCTGCTTACCTGAAAATGTACTATTTCTCATACCTATTGTAATATTTACTCTTTCCCTACGAAATTTATGCTCAAGAAAGACAACCAGGCAAGGATGGAAATCTAGTGATCATGATAAAACAAATGATGCATCGTGGTTGTTCTTTATCATGCGATCATAGCAACAACGATAAAACCTTAGTCGTCAAGCCATCTAACAAACTTCGCTCCGCGAAAAATGAATCGCTCGGCATGTGTGCTAACGATCAATTGTTCGCAAACCGAATTCATAAATTTTGGAAGATTTTCACGCTTTCACTCTACGATATGACTTCTAGCATACCATTTTTGATCCTAAAGTCAATCGTGCATGGTATGTGAGAAAGTTTATCCGTGAATTTTAAATTGATTCGCATTAATCGCAACTTGTTACAATATCCGACAAACCCTTTGTCCTACGACAATCGGATGCTTGATCTATGATTAGCGCGCGTGGTGAGGTGTTGAAATCATGTTGCTGCAAGAGCGATGGCTCTCTTGGTCCGTTCAAATACCGTGTTGTTAGTCGTTAGAGCTGATTTTTTCCATCCTTGCAACCAGGTGGAACCAGGAGCTGTACTTGAAAAATCTTAAGTCCTGTCTTCTTGTTTAAACAAGTTTTATTCTGAATAATTTGAAATCATTGAAAATTAAAGTACTGAATATCTCAAGTAGCGTTCTAATAGCGGCGCAGCCAAAAAAAAATCATTCTAAAGATTTTGTTTTACAAAAAGGACATATTCCACCATGTATTACTGTTTCGGAATAATTTCCCTGATTGTGGCCGAAATTCCCTGAGATTTCCAGGTTTTTTCCAGGTTGAATAAAATTCCCTTAAAATTCCAGGTTTTCCAGGTTTTTCCAGGTAGTAGACACCCTGACTGGTCTTGCTCTTCTAGACATAGAAAAAGCATTCGATAGTGTTTAGCATGAATGTTTGATCGTAAAATTAAAATACTTTAATTTTTCAACATACATTGTTAGAATAATTCAAAGGTATCTGTCAAATTGTACACTTCAGGTTAATTATCAGAACTCTAGGTCAGAAAGACATCCTGTAAGAGCTGGTGTTCCTCAAGGCAGCATTTTGGGACCAATATTATACAATAGTTTTCACATCTGACTTTCCTGAGTTACCTCAGGGATGTCAAAAATTTTTGTTTTGCGGATGACATAGGCTTCTACGCCAAAGGACACAGCCTGCGTGTCATCTGTAGTAGATTGCAAAAAAGTTTGGATATTTTTTCTTGATACTTGCAAAAATGGAGGATTTCTCCTAATGCTTCCAAAACTGAACTTATAATATTCCCACAAACCAAAAGCTCTTTATTTGAAACCTTCAAGTAGACACGTTGTCACGTTGAGAGGGGTTCCAATAAAATGGCCAGATGAAGTTAAGTATCTAGGGCTCATGCTAGATAAGAATTTAACTTTCAAAAACCACATAGAGGACATTCAAGGCAGATGTAACAAATATGTGAAATGTCTCTATCCCCTTATGAATAGAAAATCAAAACTTTGACTTAAGAACAAGCTTTTGAAATTCAAACAATTTTTCTGGCCATCCCTGTTGTATGCTATTCCAATAAGGACTTGAAAGAAAGCTCTGCAGAGGTTTCAAAATAAAATTTTAAAAATGATTCTGAAGCTTCCTCCCTGAATGAGTTACATAGAATATCCAATGTTGAAACATTGGAACAAAGTGCGAATATAATTATTCGTTATTTTAGACATAAATCGTTGCAACCTTCTATTGTCACGATAAATGCGTTATATATCTAGGTTAAGTTGGGTTAAAATTGTGGAAAGCGTTTTCTATTTCTCTTAAAAGCAGGTGAAATCAACTCACCTGTAAACATTCTGAAATGTAATATATTGCTAACAAAATACCTAGATATAAGAAATTAATGTGAGATTTGGAATGATCCTAATAAAGATTTCACAAAAAAAAGAAAAGAAAATGGTAGAGTAAATTTGCTTGTGCATGCTTATGACGCAAACCATGCTTACGCCTATAACTTTAACTGACTTAGCGCCAATTCAAAAACCGTTAAATCAACTCAAGTTAGACACTTATAGTTGAACACCTCTACTTCCACATCCCACACCCAATACATTACCGGTGGTCATCGTCCCGGAGATGATCTTCGGATCCTTCTTGATGTCAGCGAGAGCCGCAATCGGAATGCCCCAGTTGGCGACCGGGCCCCAGAAGTGGGTGCTCATCAGATACTCGCGGAACTCCTTGCTCTTCAAGCTGTCGATCAGCTTCCTTCCCATGGCGGCGGCCATCTCTCCGAGCGATTTGCGTGCTGATTGATTACCGAACCACGTTCCGCGGGGGCAATATTACTGATAGGTACCTACGTCCGGCGACGGGCGTGCTAGAAAGTGAATCAAACAGAACACATCGGTATAAGCAATAAATAAATCAAATCAGTTTACTCGCGAATTGATAAGATTAGGCACTGGCGGCAGCTACAGCTACAGGGCTGTTACAAAAACTTCAAATTTGTATCCGCGAAAATTTACCATAAGGACGCCATTCACCGTTCATGTAACAGCATTTCAACATGTAAAATTTTTATCAAAATACGGTTTTTCAAAATGCATAAATTTCAGCTTGTACAGCATGGTTACTTGGGTAGGGTCCGAACCATAATTTGGGAAATCCGCAATTTGCGCGTCTGGCACACCAAATTCGCGAGAATCGCAACTGTTGTAACAGCCCTGCAGCTACTTACGATTAACCGCTCTGGTTCACACCGATCCGCTAACCAGCAGCATCAACATCTGCCGCACGGTCCTGTCCCTAGCCTTATCAATGGGACGCGATCGTACGAGCGAAAGTTTGGCTATTCGATTAATACCTCACTGATTGGGGAGGCGTTACATAATTTTTGCCAATTGAGTTGTCTATTTTGTGGTTCTGCTTCGCTTCTAATTGAACTTGGAAGTTCCTCCCTACGTCACGTCATGGACGCACTCTCATAAAGGCACTTACCGGATGGTAGATGGGATGGTCCGGGTATGTGTGAGAAAGCTGGACAAACAGTTCCGCTGGAGGGTTTCCGCCTGGGAAATGGGGCTTCGGGAAGGATTCCGGTCGAAATTCAGGTGCTTATCGCACCCTCGCTGACTTTGCACAACTAGAACTTGAACGGCACTAACCAATCGAACGAAGCAGAGAGGAACTTTTTGCGTCGGCTGTTTGTGGCCTTGAAGTGGCAAATTAATACGTAACTTAGGCTGATAGGTGAGTGTTTGTGTTTTCTCGCGTATGGTGTAAATAAAACATTGACGAGATATCGCGATTCGGCTCGCCGTCACCCGTCGAAATCCGCGACGCGATTCGCGAACTTCCCACCCCACCAGCTGATATGACAGCGAGAACTGTCAGTCAGTCGCATCGAAGCTTGATCAGGGGGTGAGTCGATGACTTTAATTTGCCTGAACTGTTAATTATTTTTTGCAATATGATTCGTGATTGAATACGCCCATTAGTCAAATGCTGTAGCCAATATTTTCTTTTTAAATGCTTCCACTTAAATTAAACGCTGTTATTGCATTTTACCTAAATAGCAAATTAATAGTAATCAATTTCCGTTATATTTTTATTATAGTATAATATTGGATCTATGAATTGGCGCGCCCCTCGTAATATTGTGTCTAAATAAAGTACGCAGCCATCGAAAATTGAATGCAATTTTGTACGTAGCCATCATGGTTGAATTAAAATCCCCGAACAATAATTGTTCGAATCATTCGTGGACCACGAATCGTGGTCAGGAATTCAAAATGGTCTTAAAGTCACTATTTTTGTTCTCCTTGCAGTGCACAATAATGGACCGAAACGATGATTTGGCTGGAAAAAAGTGATGCTTCTTTCTGGAAAAATAAATGATTGAAATTTAAATTTAAAATTGAACATTTGTGTTTGATGTTTTTTGTTGTTGCTTTCTTCGGCAAACATGTGGATCATGTAATTGCAAATAACTTTGCTGAAGCCACTATTGACGTTACTCTGCATTTGCACATTGTAATTTTTTTTAGTTATAACTTAATGTGGCCTAATGGTTATAAATCATTTTGCGGGCTCTAACTTTTTTATTTAATTTTTTTTCGTACAAATGGCGTTTGGAAAACTTTTATAGCAGGTTATTAGGCACATTTTTGCTGAACACACTATTGTAATAAATCTTGTCATTTAAAAGTTATCTGTAATATTGACTAAAATTTAGTTTATCTCAGAGCATTAATATCTCACAGAGTTTGATAGATTTGTTTTTCTGACACGGCAATTGAAAGGCTACCTCCCAATGCAAAGCTACAAAGACGTAATGACGTTATGAGAGTTATGATTGTATCTTATAACTTTTTTATATTACGATTGTTAAGAAAATTTTCCGTTTTGCGGTAACCGCCGAGTTCTACTGCTGCTGTCAAAGTTCTACCGCAGGCTTCGAAATCATTCTATCATTGAAGCAAACAATTCAATCATAGTATGCTTGAAAGCGAAAGCGCTATGAAAAACTCCAAGAAACAACAATCATCAAGACGGTATCCAAGGTATCATTGCATTGAAGCCTACTGATGATCTACCAGTGCAAATCAGTGATGTGTCAGCTGCGGTAGCTTTCCGTTGAACCGTAAAACGGAAAGTTTTCTCTGAAATTGCAATATTAGTAATTTGAACTTTGAAATGCATTTGGTACTCAACACGAATTTCGGATATTTTGTCCATTTTCCGAAATTTTTTCTATAGTGTGATTTAGCAAGGCTTATTTATTGCTGAATAATGTGTTTATCAATCGTTATTTTTGTCTCTTTTGGATCAACTGTTCTTATAATATACCGAAGCTGAATTAGGATTTTATAAAATACTTGTGGGCAGGGTCCGTCATTGATTTCGCAATTTTAAAAGAAGTTTTTACGCTCAACATCAAGAAAAATTGCACGAAAATATGTTCATTGTATTCTATTCTCCAACCGAAACACAGTGAACATATTTTCATCAAATAATTTACAATTTTGAACAGAAACACTGCTTTAAAAGTTTCGATGATGACGATGACGGATCGTTGAACGTTAATCATGTTTATGTAAAACATGTGGAAACTGCGAAGCAAGTTGAACGTTAGTTCATCTTCTGAATATCTTCTTATACATTTACATTTTGGTGGAACATTGGCTTTTCAACATGACGAAACATGTCTTGTTCAGCTCATTAGTAAGACAATCTTCACTAGTCGAATGAGAATATTTGGAAAAGATTTAGGGATTTAGGGCATTATAGGGAAAAATTTCTATTCAGCTGTCATTATCATTATTAAACAATAATGAAACATGCATGCTTATTTGTGGCTCTGAATTGTTAGTTGGGGAAACTCTACACCCAGATGTTGACAAAACCACATTGCCTCGTTATGGATGATGAGACGTATGTAAAAGCAGATTTCCGTCAGCTTCCGGGGCAAGCAATTTGCTCGTGTGGATAGCGGAGCACCCAATTCGTGACAACTGGAGCGGTCAATGGGTAGATGTACCTACAGGAATGCCTCCAAAAGCGTCTACTTGCTCTTCTGAGGTCACACGATGGTCCTACCATTTTCTGGCCGGATTTTGCCTCATGCCATTACTCGAAAGGTGTTTTGGAGTTGTACAAGGCTATGGAGATCAATTTCGTGCCGAACCATCTCATCCTCAATTGAATAAAACAAACTTGGGGAAATATTCTTAACTTGTGTTATTTTACTCCCTGAAAGTCTGAAGATGATCGGTTGAACGTGCAAATATTTGTGTCGCAATTTGATTCCGTACACCCTTTATGAGCCATTTCAGCTCAATTCCTTCCATTGATGGTAGATTTAAAACTCCGTGCAGTAGTCAACATTTAATACACTTTATTTAACGAGAACCAACATTTATCAACCAGACTTATTTACAGGAATTGATCACAAACTAAAGATTATTACATGATACGACACTCGAGACCTTCTTCTTTTTCTTTCTGGCGTTACATCCTAACTGGGACAAAGCCTGCTTCTCAAATTAGTGTTCTTATGAGCACTTCCACAGTTTCTTTGCCAATTGACCATTTATGCATGTGTATATCGTGTGGCAGGTACGAAAATACTCTTATGCCCTGGGAATCGAGAAAATTTCCTTTACGAAAAGATCCTCGACCAGCGGGATTCGAACGCACGACCATCAGCATGGTCATGCTGAATAGCTGCGCGTTTACCGCTACAGCTATCTGGGCCCCTCGAGATCTACTAAATGCAATTAAAATGCCCTAGAGATCATTCGTTCTTTGTAAAAGCTGAGGTTGTCCTAGATGCTTATTATATAACTCGCACTCAGTGGAATTAACAGTGCAGACCAAAAGGATTCTCCTATCTATTAATAATAAGGTATGCTACTCTCGAACACATTGTTCCATAGAATTTCCGAGGCTTACGTATGCATTCGCATTGCCTAGGGTTACCATCCGTCCTGATGAAGCAGGACATGTTCTGATTTTGAGCTTCTTTTTAGGTGTCCTGATTTATTTTTCATATTTCAAGTTTCGTCCTGCTTGGCGAACAACGTGAGATGTTGGAGTTATTTTGGAATTTAGGAAATCCTAATATGGAAGAGCAGCAAGAATTTTCAAACGCGATCTATCCAAAAATCTATGTTTAGTTCTGTGGTTCAGAAACCGACTTCAGCTGCATAGAAAGTTTGGGATGCGTTTTATACTGTATAACAACACCTACAAGACCTGAAGTCTTTTTACTACAATAAGGTAATCGAACAGGTTGTCGTATTTACATATGTTGTTTGAACATTGTATAAGTATTTTTCTTGCCTTCGCTGTTGTTAAATATTTTTTGTGAAAAGGTCACAAACTCAGGACTTATCAAAGCTGTCAGCTTGCTTACAGTTTTATAAGGGATGGTACACAAATTATGTCACGCTAAATTTCAACTTTTTCGACCACCTCCCCTCCCTTGTCACGTTTTTTGTATGAGTCCTCCGAAAATATTGTAAGGAGTTCTGTTTGATCTTTCGACCTTGACACTTGCTTTTGCCGGGGCGAGCGACGAGGGCAGGATCAAACATGTCGCGCGTCGGTCTCGTAAGTGAAAAAGTTGCGTGATCGGTGAGTTCGGTTGAAGAAAGTGAAAAAGTGCCGCGATCAGCTAGTTCTGTTTGATCTTTCGACCTTGACACTTGCTTTTGCCGGGGCGACTTGCTTTTGTGAGTGTCGACACAAACTCTGATTCATGATTTATTTATGTTTAACATTTTTTTTTTCAGAACACCCCTTATATACCTTTATTTTTGTAATTAAAAAAAACTTTGAATGGTTCGACACTACAAGTGTAGACTTGCGAAAGGTTCACTTTATTCAACAAACTTTGGATGGTTCGCCACTGTAAGTGTCGGCATAAGAATAAGAGTGTTCTATGATGTCCCAACCAATCGAGTTTTTTGTTTCTTTTCAAATGAGTAAAATATAATAACACATGCTTTCGTCCTGACAGCTGTAGAAATGTTACATTTAGGTATTTGTTCAACAAACTTTGAATGGTTCGTCACCTCAAGTGTCGGCATAATTTTCCTCTACATAGAAATTGTTCATATCAAATGAAAATATTATATTTACGTATAAGCATGTATATATCTCACAAATCATTGTTTATCATGGTCTAATCGCTTATCAAAGTGAATCCTATGACCCAACGATCCTCCCCATTAACAAACATCCCTCCCAGTAACCTTTGTGGAGATGCAGAGGCAAACACGGTCTCCAAAAAGCAAAGGTTACACACTAACATTCCTTCCCCCAATCCCACCTGACTGCAAGGACGTGGCCGGCGCCGTTATTGACCCTGTATAAATAGAGGCACTGAATTATGCACACTGAAGAAGATTATGGCCAATCCCAGTCGAACTTCTAGTTGATTCTTTGTGCATTTTCACTGACTTCGGTCAATCACGGAATAGCAACCATTGATATGTGTAGTCAGTCTAAGCTAAGCTAAGCTAAGCTGAGTCCTCCGAAAATATTGTAAGGCTTGTCACGCTTGGCTTGACCCCCTCCCCCCTTAGAGCGTGACGTAATTTGTACATGACCCCTAATAGACGAAAACATATGGTTGAATTAATACTGTACATAGGCTGGTATTTTGGGAGGCTGACCCATTTCGCATAAAGACGTTTCGTACGAAGCTGAGAAGTAGCTTTGTCATTATACGTACACGGCTGTGATATCTACCGTTTGAAATTGTGCACATTGTAACATTTATTTTCCTTTATTTTTCTTTCGTATATAGAGAAGATACAAAGGTTGTTTATCTTTATTTATTCGTTACGTGTTTGTTTTCATGTTATTATTCTCTTCTTTCTGTCTTCTCTCGGGAGCACTCTGCTTGCTCTTCTTCTTCTTCTCTCTAGCTTGTTCTTTGCTGAATTGGTATTTGATAAGTGCCAGAAGTGTTGAAAAATGTTTCAAACGTGGAACGTTCCTGTGGATTTATTTTTCTATTTTGTATTCGTTCGAAATGTTGATGATCAATCTCACAAGAACCTTCCGAGGTTGATTTCAATTTATCACTTTCAGATTTTAGGATCTTTTTGTTTTTGCTTGCATTGGTATTTCTTACATGTTTCTTGTTTGCTTTCTATGCTGTTCATTTTCTTGAAAGTGCGCCGCTATTGATGTCACGTACATTGTTCTTGTGTCTTTGTGTGTGTTAGTGTCGAATCAAAATTGCCAACCAGATCCAAATGAAAGTATGGAAATTGACACAGAAGAAAGGTGATTCAAAACAATAAAAAAAATCTCTTTATAACTTTCCTGCTTGGTTAATTACAAAAATGAAAAATGGATTTGAAGTGAAGAGTGATATTTGTAAGAGCACAAAATAAATATGAAATGGAATAAAGTCAAAAAAATGCTGAATCATCGAACGACATTACAAAACAAAACTGTGAACATGGGAAAGGTCAGGGAATGTGCGAGGAAAGAACAAAAACTGCTGTACCCGTTGGACAAAGTCAGCGCGCGGAGTAGCAGAAGAGAATGCTTTGGTAACAGGGTCGAATGTGTATGTAAGTTGACATGAAGGCGGTATTAGTAACTTAAATGGACAAGAAACAATAATCTTAGTTGGCTGAACATAAAATGGCGTCTGGACAAAGTTGGCTTTGACTGTTGGTGGCTGTGTTTGGTGTATCTTTTCCTATACTTCTCTCTCTTGAATTTTCGCTTTATTGCTGCCTGCTATGAGGTTGTTGTTGGTGTCTCTTCTTCTAGGATCGAGTGACATTCTTTCCTCCTACTGGCTACTGGCGTGTTCTATCCATGGATGGCTCTCAGTTTTCGCTCATTTGAGTAGTGTGATTGGTGAAAATGATAACGAACGACGTTCTGATTCGAGGTCACCATTGTAAATGTTCTTTGCTTTTTAAATCAAGGGGGCTATAATCATCGCAGTTGTTTTGCTATCCGACGTTCTCTGTCTCTGGATAAGGTTTTTGTGTTGTTCTTCTATTTTGCTTGGGATCATTTGAAAAGGTTAGTTTGTTCTGCTTTGAGCATTTCTGCTTCTGTTTAGATAAGGAGATTAAAACTAGTCTGCTTTACTATGTTTAAGATTAAAATTCTGTGAATAATATATTATGCTTCTTTTGTTTTTGCGATTCCACATTTGTTTTGTTTTGCAGTTCAACTGTTTTGGACCACGTTCGCTAAACTAGATTCATGTTCAAAAATGAAAATTGAAAAAGGGTTTGTAGTTGTGTGTATGCAATAGGTTATGTAAGTTGTATGTTGCTTCACGTAGACGTATCGTTTTAAAATTAAACCTTGTAAAAATTAAATAAAAATAGTGTGTGGAGGCTTTTGGATAATTTAAAATTAATGAATTATTTGAATAAGGGAAGTTTTCTATTCGTTATAAACGGTAGAAGGTGGAAATCGTTCATGGGGTTCTGATTTACCTTTTCTGGAAACAGTTAATTTTTGCTTATTTTGCTGGGCAGGTTTCTTCTTGTATGAACTAAAAATAAGGTAATTTTATCTAAAATAATTAAAATTTACGTTATCAAAATACAATATAAAATAAAAAATATATAATTAACATAATAACTTCTCAATATATATTTTTATACAAATATTTTTTCGCATTCTCTGATTTTCACGTTTTTTGCCTTTATTTCGTCTCGATTAGTTCTGTCAGTGTTTGATTTTCTTTTCTTTCCTTTATTAGTAGCTTCTTCACAATAATTGTTCCGATCTTTTTTTTTCATTTCTCGGTATAGCGCGTACAATTAAGAATAACATCTAAAAGTTAATATTTATTTAATTAGGTTATTTTTTCCGCCGAACGTACGCGCTGAGTCCGTCCTGACAGTAGACCATTCTCGCCCAAGGCAACCGCAAGTGCCACCAACTGAATCGAAACATTTAACCAACAATGGTGAACAAAAACAAAGTACAGGTTATGGCTAAGAAAGATAACGATTAAAAGGTAACGAAAAAGAAGTAACTGAAAATTACTAGCTACAAATAGATAAACAAAGGTTAACGAGCTTTAGTTTTTGACAAAAACAGAAATCAAACAAAGAGGACTTCAATATTGTAGCTGGCAACACTGGCGTAGTTGTCATCGGTGGGCACGGCCTGCTGCCGTTCAGACCATGATTTGCACGTGTTTCGAAAACCTTTCTAGATCCGTTTCTGTCGACCTGGAAAACTTGTTTACAACTAAATTTATCGATTCACTTTTACAATCGTATTTCTCGGTTACATATTTTGTTTTGAGTTTTAGAACGTACACAAAAAAAATATTAAAAATAATGATTGAATATTGCATAATTTTACTTTCTTTCACTTTTAGCGTTTTATTTGCTTCTCTCTTTACAGGTTTCGACCGTGATTTTGACAGAAAAACAAATAGTTATCGAACGTTCCTAGCACACTATTTGAAAAAGGGGTTGACGAGTCTGCGTTTTGTCCTTCCGATTCGCGTCTGGCGTCCTCCGACATCAGAGTTGACCCTCCGCGTTCGCGCTTCTCAGAGATCTTGGCTCCTGTGCAAAATGGGCGGCTCTGGACGATCATTGCCGCCATCGTTGTCTTTGCATTCTCCAAACGGAAACGTTCTTCTTCTTGTTTTGCTTCTGCTCCTGCTCCTCCTAATCCTTCTTCTAAATAATTTGAAATAATTTTCATTCAGTCTTTTCTCCCACTTTTTAATTTGCTTGTTTGCTTCGGTTGTGTATCGCTCCTCTCGTGCCTTCTTCACCGTCTCTTGTTCGCTTTCCCGCTTGACGCTCTCTTCCCGTTCCGCTTTTAGTGTGTTTGCGTGTGGTAATTATGCTGTTTTGTTTCCTGTCGAGTGTAAATTTTGTTTAAGGCAGCTTTTTGGGGCACCATTCCAGTGTTTTCTGGCAAATTGAAAGTTAAATACCAAGGCGACTCGATCCCAGATCATGCTCAGCCTGTTTGTGGCGTTTTATTGGAGCCGAAACGTCGGCCTTTTTGCCTTCTTCGTCGCTTCCGGTCGCATGATTTTGCTTTTATTCTCTTACAACAAGGTCTAGTTTGCATTGAACGATTTCTGCTATTCTTCTATGGTTGTTCTTTTTTTTATAAGTTTGCTTTGAAATAATGTGTTTGAAATCAACAAATAACAAAGTTAACTAAACAAAACTTGATTTTAACTCCACTATAGTTCCAGCGCTAGGTAAATATATTTAGGTATTAAAAAGAACACTGTTGCGTATTCTCTGAAACAACTATTGTTTTTTGGAAAATTCGTGAAGCTTGCCATACATCAGTTTTACAGTGTTGCCAGTTTTCAGTTTAAATGATTATTATAAAAATTAACGTCTTGAACATAAGAATAATAACGACGCTACGACAGCGGTGAGCATTACGTGTTTACCTACTGAGTTTTTGCCGTCACTCCGTGTTTACCGCAATAAGTGTTGCCAGATAGGTTTAGTGAGACTACTTTCGCTTCCGACGTTCCAAAAGCTATGCCGATTTGGTACCGATAGTTATCCGAATATGATGCCTAAACTGTTCTTCTTTTTGCCTAAAACTGAACTAATTTCGATTAGTCTTTTCAAAGTTTAAATTTTTCGTGTTTCACACTGTTGTTCTTCAGGTTTAACCCAAACGTTTGTTCAATCACTACCGAATTTGTGTGTTTTTTTTTCATGCCGCACCGAAAATTTCGAATTTTGTCGCGTATCACTTCTGTTATTTTCGTTTTTTTCCTGCTTCATAGTTCTCTTTTTGAAAGATTTTTGATAATCACTGGTTTTGTTTCTCGCGTTCCGTCAAGCCAAATTGATAAATCTCTTTCCATCCCGAAGAGCCTAAATCCTACACATTCAAATTTTACAAGTTTTTTTTTCTCTTTTATACAATTGTTTCTTTTCTTTAGTTAATCACATTTCACCATATTAATTTTTATATACTTTTTTAAATGTTTGTTAATCTTCTTTATTCAAAATAAATCACTAGTATGTTTCTTATATTTTTGCTTGTTTTCTTTTTTTTATAATTTTCGAGAACCATCCAAATTGAATTTTCTTCTAATTTTTTCCCGTTATTACTAAATACACGATTTCGCACTTTCCGAAAGTTTATTTACACTTCTGCTTTGCCAAAGAGTCACCAAAATAAAAGTTTGCAATGTTTCTTCGAAACGTCATTTTTTTCCGAACACGATCACTTCCAAAACGATTATTTTCCCTTTTTCCTGTAATTTTGTTTCCCCTTCCTATTTTCGACATAATTTTGAAGCACGGTTAAACTTTCAATCTAACTAAATTTATTCACTTTGAGTTTGATTTTTTTTTGCTTGTGGTTTTTTAATCATATTTTTTCTTATTACGACTTAGGCATTGTTATAAGCAATTAGAAAATATTGGTAATAGTGTGGCAAATAAACGCCGAAGGAAACGTTCGCTTCCATCGAAGACAAAAACGAAAACTTATCACGTTCGCTTATCTACCCCGTAGCCCTTTCCTACGATAGGTTGCATGTGTGGCGGTGTGTTCGTGTGTATCACAACGTGTCGCTCCGTCGGTGTGTATGTGTGTATTTATGTTAATGAGCTTGTAAGCTTGTGTTGGTTTCGATTCCGCATCAATTCGAAACCCAAAGAAATCGAAACGAGTTCCAAATCAAATCGGCCTAATACGAGTTTTATCTTTTAAAGGTTACTTTTGCGATTCATAATCTCAAAGTTCCGAATGTTTGAATAATTTTAAAATCCTACAACTGTGTTGATTACATTACCGTATTCATTTGCTTTATGCTGATTTTGTTTAAATTTCTATATCTTAAATATTAAGAATCATGAAAGTTCAGTCATTTTTACCGTTTTCTTATTATTGTTTTCTTGATGATTAGCAAAAGATATTTGTTGTTGCTTTCTATACAGTTTAATTAGCGATCTAATCGTGTTTTATTCCATTATTAAAAGAAACTGTTAATCGTATAGTAGTAGTACGTTTGCAATTTAGAGTGTAGCTACGATTGTATTGGTGAGAGCTTTTCGCATTGGTTTTCTTATTTTTTTTTTCCGAGAATTTTGATAAACCAATAATCGCTACATAATTGTTTACTTGCTTTTTGTTTGCTTGTTTTAGATAATTCTACTAGTATTAGTAAAAATCGTAGCCTGGGCGATGATGACTGCGTTTTCCATACCATCAACCGTTGATGTCGATCCAGTGTGTGTGTGTTTATGTAAATGAGTGTGTTAGTGAAAAATTCCATTCGAAGTGAGTTTGTGTAAGTGTTTTAGTTGTTGATACGAGTTGCTGACGTTGTTGGTTTAACTCCACACCGAGTAGGTGCTGTCGGTGTACCACTGCTCCCCACCGTTGGTTCCGAGGGGCTGTTGGGGCAAAGGTTGGCTGCCCCAGTTATTACCAAGATTCCCTAATGCTGCTGCTGCAGCCGCTCCGTAGCGCCGTTTGATATCCCCTTGATTTTGGTGACCTCCGTCGAACTTACGTTTACCGATTGCTGCTGCTCGGCGGGAACGGAATGGTCAAATACGAAACGTAATCGGAAATTTGTTTCAGTGTCGAAGAGCACAGTTGAGAGCGGATTGTGGTGGAAGAGAAAAACAGAGAAAAGGAGAGATGAATTATGGCTGTTAGAACTTTTTTTTTATTTCAGCGATTAGTATATCTCTTTAAATCTATCCTGATTTATATCCCTGCTGATTTCATTTTTTCAAATTGCAATTTATCGATCTTTACTGCTAACACTTCTTCGGAAGTTGCATTCGATTGACTGTTATAATTTTCCAAATCTAAGCTGACGCCGCGCTTCTTCTGTAAATTTCTCGGATATCAGCAGACAAATTACATGTTAGTCAGTTTACATTTATGCGCAGCTCAATCCAATCAAAGCCTTGTTCTTTTCAGCAGCTTGCCTTTAAGAACTGCAGGCAAATCTGTTCGGCAGCTCTAAACGTTTCAAGTTTTCATTTGAATTAATGACAACTCTGGCAAAATTGTTTGCTCCGTCTCGGAAATCTCGTCAATCTAATAAACCACACTCAATTCTGATACTCACATTCATTACTTTTTTGACGAAATCAGAACGGTAGAATAATAAGGACCTAAAGCTCTGGTCCAATTTTAGTACCAAATGCTTAAGTTTAGGCTAGAAACACATGATAACTCGATTTTTAAAGGTTTCTCGTTTGCTTAGGTCCAAAAAACATTTTATTACGATTTATGTGATTTTGTCACACCCCTTAGTTTAAACTCAAATGTTTGGTGTATTATGTTTTTCGTGTCTCTACAAGAATGTTAGATAACAACAACTTCTGTTGTTGTTAAAAAGTCAAACCCTTATAGCGTTTTTGACGGCTAACCGAGACTCAGCTAACAAATTATCCGGTTGCTTAGCAACGAAGCACAATTTACTGATACTCGGCTTTTATTTCCCGAGATCCCAGTAAATTTGTTTGCTGACTACTCGGCTGTGCAGATCTCGGTTAAAATTAACCGAGATTCGTCATTCTCAATTAAATGTGCACATAGTCAAATGTGTCAAGGTTCAAATTTGGACTCATTTTTTAAATTAAAGTTTAAATGTGATATAACGATTATTTGAGCTGAAAAAATCGCAAAAGTAATTTGTTATGTGTGTACTGGCCAAAAATATTTGCCAAAAAAATAATATTTGTACCGAATATATGTCGGATGTTTGTGTAACGTGCACTGACAATAAGGATGTGTACTCCGCTATAATTCTTTTGTTCTCTTCACTTTTACTGCGAGCCCTGTGTTGGTGCTGTCTCACTCTCGCTCACGAGAAATTTGAAAACAAGGCTCGTAGTGAAATTCAAAAATGTTGAAAAATGCAAAACTTAATTGGCAAATAATAGGCAAACGGCAAGCATTGGACAAATGTCTGAAATGCCAAATAGCCAAATATTTGTACAATACCTATAGTGTATACTGAAGAAGAAACTTTCGTCTTTTGCAAGAATGTATTCCCGGAGCCAAAAACTACTGTGAGATCTTCTTCAGTAATACCGTTTTGACTTATACAACTGTAAAATCAAATGTATCTGATAGGCATAAATTTGTTGATATTTGTGAAAATTTTAATTTCTTTGCCAAACCTAAGTGTTAGCTGTTGAGTGTGCCGATATATTTTTTTTATTTAAGCACTTGTGTAGTATTGTGTTTACTTAAAAGTATGAAAAATCATTTTGATTCAAATGCTGAACACTCTTTTCATTCTATCTCATATTCCGAACACCTTGATTCAAATTCCGAATAGCACGATACAGAGTCTATGAATGGAGAGTTCGAATATATATTTTTTTTAGGACTGCTCGCATAAATTATTAAGCTATTTTTTAGACTAAAACACATAGTTAAAAGAAGTAGCTATGGAAACATCTTGACAGACGAACGTAATGATTGCAAGCATATGCTGGAATAAGGGCGTAAGTCGCATGATCGATTTCTCTTCATCGATGCTCTCTTCTGTGAATAATGGTGACAAGATGCAAGCATTTTTCACCTCAGGACGCCAGATTGCTTCGCTGCCAAGCGGTCTGAAGTGAAAAAATGCTGAAAAATTTGCATCTTGTCAATATTATTCACAGAAGAGAGGATCGATGAAGAGAAATCGATCATGTGACTTATGCCCTTATTCCAGCACACTTTGGATTGAAAGTCGAAAGCATTACTTATATTGACAGTTTAACGATAAACTTGCGACGATCGACGCGCCACCATATTTCATACAACGGAGGCTATTAAAACTAACTTGGAGGTGGTGATTTGGAGGTTATTTGGCAAGTTGGAGGTTAAAATCACCTCCAAACACTAGCGATTTTGCGGTAAGATGTTGACGTTTGATCACGAATTGGGGTTTTTAGTTTTAACACTGAGGATGTTCCCATCTGACATTTCGGAAGGGACACGGAAAACAAAATATATCCAATATTTGAGTTTATACCAAGGGGTGTGACAAAACTTTGGTTTTTGGGTTTAATCATTTAAAAATTTAGTAAACAAACAGAAGAGATTCAAATCATTTAAAATTTAGTAAAACAACTTAAACATTTGGTACTAAAATTGGGACAGGGCTTTAGGACCCTATTTGCATGCTTCACAGATGATATTGGTTTTGACGGTCGAACATTTGAAGAAGTATTATGTATCCGGTAGAAATTAAGACCAACATTTATTTAAAATTATTGGCCCCGAGTGTCGCAGCTAATATGTGAATAGTGCGCTGTGTTCATAAAAATCGTAAGAATGCAGCGCCACATTAAAAAACTGATTTCAAAATGCGACGAGTTGAGGCGCGTCGCGAGTCTCACTGGCGCGATCCGGTCTGGTGGCGGTGCGACAATGGTATATCCGTGTAGAGGTCTTTCTTCAACCTTGTGGTAACATTGATTTTTTGATTTTCTTTATTATAGAGGCGTTCAGCCTCAGGCGGGTTCACCTCTTAAGTAACATTGAAAAAGTCATGGTAAAGGTTTCTGTATGCGATTTCTGTAATAGTTCATCACGAAACTTATTTCAGTTGCGTAATGACTCATAACACAATGCTATTTCATTACACAACTGTTTTAAGAAGTTTCAAAATAATGGTTAATGCATCCGATGATTTCTGATATTTTGAAGTGGTAATTTACGAAATTGTTTTGCAATATCTCATCGTAATAGGCTGTTTTTCATCACGCCAATCTGTCATGAAACGGTCTACTTCCCTGTATTGATTAATGCTGTATCGTTATAGTAGATTACGCAACAAATTGCAGAATAATGATTTTTACAGAACGAGTCGTAAATTGTAAAAAATCGAGTTCTGCAACGAGTTACGTACAACATTTTTTGCAATTTCGTATAAGACCACTTGAGGGTATCAGAAATTATATCGGAATGCATTCATCATTATTTTACAATTTCTGAAAAATGGTTGTGTTATGATTCATTACGCAACTCAAAACAGTTGCGTAGTGAGAAAGCGTTGCGTAATGAATCATTACAGCACTGGTTTCAGTTGCGTAATGACTATTCCCGCACAGCATACATAAGTGCAGGAAAGTAGGCTGTTCCATGACAGGTAGGCGTGAAGAAAAACAGCCTATTACGATGAGAAATTGCAAAAAAGTTATTACACAACTACTATTTTGCTTCTATACCGAATCTACAGTGACAATTACCACACAGTGTCGTGGGACCAAGCAGACAGATTCCAGTTTCCAGATCGTCATGAAATTTAGGACAAGATCGGTCAGTTGAATATTAGCCATCAAAGCAAAAATGTTGCATCTGTAGAACGTCTATTACAGTTGACAGATGACTACACCCATCAAGTGTAGAACTCACCAATAAATACTTTTTCTACAACAAGAAAAAATGAAATCAGCAGAGACTCCTTTCAATTGTTAGTAATATATAATTTAGTATTCCGTAATAGTACAAAGTTAGTATCTAGCTTTCAAATCCTATCATTTCGCTCATTAAATAATAACAAATCTGCCGCAAGCCCTATCCATTGACATATTCAACATTGAATTTCTCTAACCTCTTGGATTTTTTTTAAACAATGTGTCTCCTTGAATTACTCATTTGAAACAAAATCTCCCGTAATTAATGAAAAACAATAGTTTGACCAAGATAAACCGAAACTCAAGTCTTGATGGGAATTAACGAATTGGAAAACAAAAAAGAGTGCCTAAAGTAATCCCTATCTGCCTTTTCTGAAAGCTGCTTCCGTTTCGCGAGCGATTTCTTGCTTCTTTCGGCGCAACGTTTCTTGTGCCTCGACTAATCTTGCTCTCTAGCGAAACGACGAGTAACCGTGCCTGTCCGGGCCGTCTCCGCTGTACGATTGGAACTTGATTTTTTCTTGAGGTCATGTAAAAATCGGAAAATTGGAAACGATGAAAATCAAACATCTGATCAACACAAAGAAAATAAATAATGTGCGTTGTTTCACTGCCGAAGCTTCGTCTCGGTGTGTGTGTGTTGTTACGATCGAGCTAAATTTATAGTGTATAATGTCGTTTTGAAAGCGGATTTTCAAATTTCAAAATGTCGCTCGTCTTACGGCCGGTGTCCTCTACTGTCCTCAAGACGGATGAAAAGAAAAATACCTTTTATTTCCACAAAGAGAATTGGATACAGATATAAATGGGAAGCTAGAGAACAAAGATTTCTTACTACAACAAAACCGAAGACACTCAAAACTACTAAGTTGACGTCAATGGTAAACAATCAGAGTGAACATTTAAAACTAACACAAACAGGGATTCGTTTCCGGTGGGAATGTAAACATAAAACTATGATAAACTGGACAAGAAAATTTTGTAGGCACTTACCTGGAAAGAAGGACGGATCGTGTGTTCTTGACAAACTCGGTCTGTTTGTATTTTGGTTTTATTTTCGCTAATAGTTACATACAAATATGAAGGGATGTGGCCAATTGAGTTTAAAATAAAAACGAAAGAAAAACAACTGAGAGGAAACAAACTAAACAACGAAAACAAAATAGACCGGACAAAGACAGTCCCAAACTGAGGATCAACATTTATAGCGTACTGCATCCAAATCCAAAGTGAAAATAAAATCGTACTTTCTTTCTGACGACTATCATTCGTTGCACTTCGGAGCCGACTTGAAACGAATGCCACCGAATAAAGAAGAAATGTTGTGTCAAATTTGAAACAAAAAATACACATATATTTTGATTCACTTGTTGTTGTAGGCTAGTGCGCGTTTTGCTCACGTGGAAAATAGTTGAAAAAAATAAAATAAAGTAAATCCTTCTCGATCAATGCTAAAGTCGCACAAAAAGCTTTGTGTTTATTTTCATTTTTTTTATTAATCATCTTTATTTTATCTCTCTTTGTTATCTAACCTAAGTTTTGCGAAGTGTATGCATATGATTTATTTTCTCTTTTCTCTAAATAATAGGGGACACAAATAATAGAATAGAGGGGGACAAGGGAGTTACTTAAAACAAAGGAAAAATCCCTTCTCACTACTTATTACCGATACTATATAAACATGTTTAATTCTCCTTCCAGTTTCGTTAGATAGACCCTAATGGCTACTACGCTCAATTAATAAGGCATTTCGTTCTTTTTTGTTTGTTTGTGTACGCTACATATTTCCTAAACGTCAAAATTTTTCCCCTAATAAAAATTGCGCAAACGAATCGATTAGTATTTTTAGACGGTTGGCCGAAATTGTCAACTTGATTGGTCAACTTCCCTTTTTTTCGTGTTGGATAGGATCAGAACACTGACTGGTGGTGCGATTTTTTCAATTGACTGATTTGGTTGTTGTTTATTATTTTGACGGAAATGATCTGCTACTGGCGGATAAATAGAGACACGGTTGTTTGGTTTCCGAGCAACAGAAGAAACCACCCGGCGTTGCATTGGTTGCTCGGTTTTCACGGTTTTTAACGTGATGCTTGCGGAAACAAAATGAAGGAAAGCTGGCATGGCGGTGCAGGATTTTGGGTTCACCGAATGATGGATGCGTCTCTGTGGGTATGATCGTATGCGAGTGTTCGTGTGTGTTGGTGACGGAACAAATGAGCATGTGTTCTGCTGTTAGTCGGGTTATTAAAAAATGTTTGCTTCAATGTTGGCAATTTGGAAAATATATGCTTCATGTTAGACTAGAATCCATTGGATAAGCTTAGCACTGGGAAGATAGCGAGCGATTTCGGTAGATCGGCGCTCGATGGTTATTCACTAGAGCTAGAGAAGGATTACAACGAGTTGAGAGAGGAGATCTTACACTAGAATTTAGTCGATAATATTAATTTAATAACAAGAAAAACTAAAGAAAGTTCAACAAAAACGAAATAAGTGAAAACTGCAAAATAACTAGGGCGAAAACAGACTTAATAAATTCATATCTTCTCAATTTTCAGTTCTTCTCAACGTGTCGTTCTCGATTCATAGGGTAAAAAGAGATGTTGATATTTTTTGTTTTAAATACTAATCGATTCATCGTCAAAACAACTTGCTTCTAACATTGATCATTGCTTCATTCCTTTTTTCTTTACTGTAGCTTCATAGTACGGCCCTCGACACATAAAAATAAACAATTACACTATAGACTTGGACTACTAATTTGTGTGTGCATATGTGACACCTTACGCACTACGGGTTAACTTAAGTATAATCTACATATTTATTCTCATTCGATTTTTTTTTCTCGTTTGTATATTTTCAGTTATACAATGCTAAATTTGTGTTACAATAGATGATATATCAGGTTTACAAATGTGTTTTCTTCTATTCGCTAGTGTTAGAGTAAATAAACGTATAAAATGTAAAATATAAACGTTATTCTTAAAAGATAAAATTGCTCAAGAGTGCTGAAGTGACGCTCGGCAAAAGCCGCTTCGGAACGATGTCGGCTTACTTTATGGGCAAGCCGACGAGTCCAGTGAGCGTATTCGCGAACTCTCGCTTCGGCGATCCGATGCGCGAAACAAAAGTAAAATAAACGATAAACAAGTGCACGATCAGCGGCACAGTGTGCTATGATCGTGCCACCTTCCTGCCTCTTTTGTTCCATGCCGCCTGCTACGCTCAGACGGATTCTATCAACAATTTCCTTTGCTTCTACTACTGCACCTATACGATCCTCCTCATCGTGTACAAATATCAACAGACTCCTAACAACGTAACGCCTACAAAATACATCTCATTTCGCAATTGTTTCCTACTTTTGACTCTTTTGTTTGTGTCCTTTTAATGCTTGTTTTGCTTTTCATTTCCTTTATATCCTTTTCTGCTATTATCACTCGGTTAGTTGATTTTTTTTTCGATTTTTTTTCGTTTGTTTTCAAATTATAAAATTATCAGAGAAAAACAAAAAAAAGTAGAACAGAGAAATCAAAGCTGGCCGTCCTCACCTGGTATATTTGGTAGCGTTATGACGTGGCACCCAGCGCCCTTGAGAGTGAGACCCATCCCACAGACCACCACCGCCGCCCCGACTGGTACCGGAGCCCCCACGGTCCCTCGATGACCCAGCAGGACCCCCGGGCGGTTGCTGTTGCCACGGTGCCCAACGATTCGGCCACGTGCTGTGATTCCACGTCCATGACCAACCCCCTGTGTGATCAATTCGATTTGAGTGTGTATGTATGTGCGTGTTTGTGCGCGTGAGTTCATAGTTTCCATTGTTGATATCGTTGTTGTCGTCGTCGTCGGTGTCATTGAGTTTGGCAACGCGTTCATTCGGGTAACGCGACAATGACCGACAATACCCGAATCGTTTCGTTTTTTTATGGTTCGTGTTTTCATACGAACGGGCGTTCGGCAAATTCAGTTTGATAACGATTGATGGGTGGTAAGTGTTTGTGTGTGATTGAATTGCGTGATCGATTTGAGAACGCGCATCATCGGTACAATAGAAATGAAAATAAAAGAGAAAACATAAGAAAAAAGAAAAGCGAATAACGCGTTAGAAATTGTTAATTCCATTCATCAATGGATATAAATCATAAAAAATCCTAAAACTTAAAGTGAAAGTTCTTCTTTTCTTCTAAGGGCTAACCGGAACGTAATTATACATTAAATCGCCTAACAACTTGTTTCTCTATCGATAGACTTCTTAGTAAGGGTACATGTTTATTTTCGTTTCTTGTATGAAAATTGAGAAGAATTACTGAAAAGTATTGAGCAGCTCGGTGCAAATACCCCTAAGAACTCCGTTTCGTTATTTTTTCGTTTTATTAAGTTTCACTTTCTAGAAATTAGAGGGTGTCAGTTTTGAAACAGTTAGTTGCATGAAAAAGAGTGAAAGTTGCGTTACGTATGAACGATGTGTTAGGTTGAGTCGTTAATCCGATTTGATATATAATTAGCAAATGAAAAGATAAGACTGTTCTCCTAATGGGTTTCGTTGTTGGTAGATAAACACTGCAATCATGGCCAAAACAGAATATAAAACAGTTCCGAAACAATGAGTCAGAAAAAGATGTGATGAACAAAAGCCGAAACATTCAGAACGGGAGAGGTGTTAGAACGTTGAACAAGAACTGTTAGTACGAATTGATGCTGAAATAATTAAAGCGATGGAATAAAGCGTGTTGTGAATAACTAAAATAAGCGATAACTAAAAAGCATAAATAAGCAAATAAAAAGCGTTAAACATAAGCTACGGTGGCCACCTTTTAAAATACCTTTATTCCCTAGAACGGTCCTAGTAACTGATTAACTAAAGCAGAATGATACTGAAACCTAGACTAAATTCGAAAATAAAATACGAACAAACCAAGTAACCTTTTGCTCTCAAACAAGTTTCCGTAGTTTCGAACCGACCACGTTGTTCCTAGCGGCCGCCGCCGCAGCAGCAGCTGCTGCCGCCGCCACTGAATGGTGATGTGGATGATGATGGTGGTGGTGAGAGTACGAGTGATGATGATGATGATGGTGGTGAGACGGTCCACTACTACTGCCGGCACCTACGCCGCTACCACTGGGACCGCCTCCTCCGGGACCCGTATTGCTACCCTGACCGTGATGATGGTGGTGGCCGTGATGGCTTGACGAGGAACCCGCGACGGCAGCCGCTGCAGCGGCGGCAGCAGCTGCCGCAGCCGCGGCTGCCGTCGCCGCACTAGGCGGATAGTCAAAGTAATAATCGTCGCCTCGGTAGTAGTCATCGTAGAATGGCGGATCGGCGAAGCCACCGCTTCCGCCGCCGCGATGCGGATAATCCGCGTACCCGTAATAGTCGTAATCAAAATCTACGGTACCAGTTGCCGGATTGGTTTTACACGGTCAGAGCAACCCAAGCAGAAAACCCCGATCCGATTCGAAATGAGTGTGCCGGTTAGGTTTTCGAGTTTATACCGTGTTTTATGAGTTGCGAACAGATGGCGCAGCGGTCGGGGTTTGTGAGTCGCGTCGATGCCGCCATTTTGTGGTTGCGCGCGATTTTGAGTGTGTGCCAGCGAGGAAAAGAAGAGAAGATAGAACCAACAAATGCGCTCAATCAAAACATCATGAAGTGCGGTACGGGTTTTGTCTCGACGGTTGCCTAAACTGGGTCCTAGAAATGTAAATTTTGGGTTTTTTTGGTTTCAAAAGGTTTGTTTTTGGTGAATTTTGAATTTCGAACTACTTTCACGATGTTTTACTGGGGGTGACTTCAACTTGGTTGCATTTGTGCAGTACTATTGGTAAGCACTAGACTAGACTAGACATCATGTCAAAAGTGTGAATTGGAAATTTGGATTTCTCTTCTCCCACATGGTCACCGAAAGGGGGTACGGGGGGCGTACGGACGGGGGGTTTCGCTCGGTTTGTGGCCAATTCGGTGGTGAACTTTACCAGAAAATTATAAATAAATTAACAGAAGAGTACTGCTCTGAACGGATGACAAACGAAAAAATGTAAACTACTAGGGGTAGTAATGTTCTACGAGAACAACAAAATATGCCACAAAACATATAGGATGATAGCACAAATAGTTTAACGGTAAATGTTGCAGTCGGTTACAGGGTTTGACCTGCCGAGAATGGAAGGACACGATACTTACCGCGTGCGGGAGAATTGTTAATGTTTTAGCATTGATTTGTATGTCCGGAAGGGAAAGTTATGAGGCTTTTTTACTTTTAAATACTATTGCTGTGTGGAAGGTACCTTACTGTCATTAAGTGAATGACAAATTTGATTTGAGCAAACTTTGTAAAGTGGCAACCGAAACAACATCCAACATTGCAATTGGGTCCTAAACTGCCCATAACTGCATAACAGTCACATTCGACATTTTTGACAAATTGGAATTAATACCATGAAGCGTCATTAAATGATAAATACTTTCGTTCAACTTAATTAAATCTGTGATATTGTTCTAGAAAATTCGAAAAAAATAACAAGTTGTTTTGTAACATTGGTAATTATAACCGCATAACAGTCACATTGAGATTATAAATGTGCCTCGTAATGTAAAAGCAATGAAATTTCTATCAGAATTATTTTCTGACTATTCACCTAGGATGCGATATGAGTTGTACAAAATATCAGCCTCAAATAAGCACTTTTGAGTTCCCGGTTTTTTTTTTTAATTTTAGTTTCCTCCTATACTGCGATAAAATGCACACTTGATTTTCCATTTACTCAATGCCTACTTTTGTCGAATGTTACAAATATGCAATTATGGGCAGTAAAGCCCTGTCCCAATTTTAGTACCAAACGCTCAAGTTTAGGCCAAAAACACAAGGTTACTCATTTTTTAAATGGTTTTAGTTGGTTCAAGTCAAAAAAAAAACATTTTTCTCCGGTTCTTGGGATTTTGTCACACCCCTTGGAGCCCATTCACAAATTTCATAACTCTGAAGGGGGAGGGTGGGTGTGCTTAAGATGTTACAGCTCATATAAAATTTCAAAAATATTCATACAAAATGCGTTACAAGGGGGTGGGTGAGTGTCAAAAATGGTCATTTTTGGCGTTGTAAAATTTGTGAATAAACCCTTGGTTTTAACTTAAAATTTTGGGTGCATTTTGTTTTCCGTGTAGCATCCATCCGAAATGTCAGATAGGAACAACACCAGTGTTAAAAAAAGGTAATAGAGAAACCCCCGTGGCGTTTTTTCGGCTCAAACGTCAAACATGGTCCAAAGTGTCAGGGTTAAAATATGGACCCATTTTTTAAATTGAAGTTTAAATATGATGTAGCCATTATTTGAGCGGAAAAAATTTCCAAAGTAGTAGCGGTCTATCGAGTTATTCAACTATTTTAGGACCCTATTAATGAAAAAACGCTTTGTAGCATTCAAAAAACCCCACTGCCCAAGTGGATCAAAAGTGCCAAGAATAGGATCCGGCTCCCTATCATGTGTAACAGAGAAAAGCGTTTTGGATCATTAACATAACCAAAACGGCCTCCATGGAAAGCATAGCTAGCGCCACCGTAGCCTTGTGTGTTTGACAGAACAGCAATGCTATCACAACGTTAAATCCCATATACAGTGGCGCCTTTGTTTTGTTGCGGTGAGCACTTGCAAAAACTACCTTCAATAAGCCATTTTACGAGACAGTCGGTTGACTTTTTCTGGCGGGCTGCTCATTGTTATTGTTTTATAAACAAGCATGATATGTGAATTGCGCTGGTAATGTTTTTGTTGGTTGTGAAATTTTCGCCTTTTTCTGGCTATTTTTCTACGCGGTTACATGTCTGATGTTGCCAGTAAATAAAATAAATTCTTCCCTGGGGGTCATGCACAAATTACGTCACGCTCCAAGGGGGGGGGGGAGGTGGTCAAGCCAAGCGTGACAAGCCTTACAAAATTTTCGGCGGGCTCATACAAAAAGTGTGACAAAGGGGGGGGAGGGTGTCGAAAAAGTTGAAATTTAGCGTGACATAATTTGTGTACCATCCCCTGCCTGCTGATTTTAATTTTACTGGGAAAGATTGAAAATCTCGTTGAACGCCATTAATGAATGAGCTCCTCCTAAATGTGGCGCTAGAAGAAACGTAAATAAATGGGCCCGCCAGTAAGTTTCAAAGCTGGTAAACAAACAAAAAACGTATCATAAAATGGCTTATGATCCATTGGTATTCAATAAAGCGAAGTATGGACTTGAAAAGTAAAGCACTCAAGTAAAATATTTAGACAGCTGATTCAGAGTGAGCAAAATGTCTCTTTTAGTGGCTGAATAATTGAGCAACACATTTTCCGTGCGGAAAAGTGACAGTTCCATTTGATTTGCATGGCAGGCGTTACCGACGTTATGAAATCTGCTGTACTTCTCAGCAACTAACAGCTCAAGTACTTTTGATAGCGGAATCATTCCTTGACCGTTTCTCGTCCTACCCTTTTGCACAGTACTTATGACCAGCGCGTCAGCCATAAGGCAAGGACTGTTTTCAGCGACCGATAAAGTTGAATAAGTTGAAATTGTTACGAAACGCAGTACCAAGAGGTTATTGTCATACCTTGTGGTAACGACGTAAAATAATGGCACCAAATAATGCGAACAGTAATTAAAATGCTTTTCAACTGAAATTTAGGGATAATTGATTTATAACACTAGCTTGAATGACACTAGGCCGAACGACACTAGTCCGAATTGTACGTGCTCGAATATCCTTAGATCGAATATGAGCAGCTCGAATGCAACTGTCGTTGCAGCGAGAGAACAATATCTCTTTCGAAAGAGCAACAATTTCATCTGACCCTCTGTTAGTCGTAGCACCAAAGGTATAAGCCAATCTGACGTTTAATCACCTTTCTCTTTCATGCACACGCACGCATATGGATTGTTTTCATACGGAAACCGTTTCCGTATGAAAACTACAAACAAAAAATCCCATATGATCTTGTTGCTGGAAAGAGAAGGGTGAGAGAGCCTTATAGACCAATCCAATCTTCTTGGTTTGCTGTGAGAACTGTCAAAACATTACTTTTGTTTGTTGTAAGAATGTAAACATAAACAGAATTGCTGCCGAGCATTCACTTTCTTGTCGGACTGACAAGCTCAAGTGACGTCAAACAAACTTCGATACGTTTTCATTCTTAGAAAACGACTTGTGTAAGATTGATCGTGCGTTGGTATTCGTGGCACTTTGCTTGTAGACCTCTATACTACAAGGTGATAATTTTGGCCGATATTTGAAAGGAAAAAAAAACACTGATTAAATATAATATCATTCTCGCGAAGAATAAACTATGTTCATCATTCTGCCAAGTGGTATCCGGGCCAATGTTGCTATCAGGCTTGCGACATTCATGCAAGTGTCTTTCAGGAAAATCTGTGATAATTCTACATCATTACCCCGAAAGTTACTTTCACGAATGCCAGTAGCCGAAAGTAACATTAGCTCGAATGCCACTTGCTTGAATGCTGGCCCAATAGAGTAATTTACGGCTTCGTCTACTATCGGCATCCGAATTTCAAACGCCAAATACTCAATGTTTTCCTATCAAACCACAGCAATGAAAACATTCAGATGATTCCTTGTTCTGTCAGCTTGCCGCTAACGCGATTTGCGAGACTGAACAAACAATACCGCCAGAGATGTCATCAATTCAAATGGAGACACCTCAAAATGCTGCCGTACAGATTCGTCTGCAGTTCTTATGGGAAAGCTGCCGAAGAGAATGAGGCTGCCGACAGTAGTCACACTGACAAGTGATGTTCAAAGCGTTGTAAAAACGTTTCTTAAAAGCTTTTATCAAGTCTGTCGGTGTGAATCGATAGAGGATTGAGCAGCACATAAATGTAAACAAATAAAAACGTAATTTGTCTGCTGATATCCGAGAAAATTACAAAAGAAGCGCGGCATCGGCTTACCCTGCCGAGAATACGTAAATTCCCCTAGTAATTCTTCGTAAAAATACGGAAACTGCAAGAGACGTCCTCTGGTGAAGGTATCTTCAACTATGAGTCTCAGAATGTGGCGCAGCGTTGAGAATCCAGCCAAATTGACCGAAGCTGAACAGTGTCCAAGTAGAAGTAAGGGGTTTTGACTTCGCTAAGCTTGGACTTGGACACATTTTTCAGGAAAATCTCATATAGGTCAGTTTTTATCCATAGCTGATTATGATCTGACTCGACAAAATATAAAATGTTTCAACATCTAGGGCATTTAGCTAGAAATTAGGGGTCATGCACAAATTACGTCACGCTCCGAGGGGGGAAGGGGGTCAAGCCAAGCGTGACAAGCCTTACAAAAATTTCGGAGGACTCAAACAAAAAACGTGACAAAGAGGGGAGGGGTGGGTGGGGGGTAGGTGTTTCAAAAAAGTTGAAATTTAGCGTGACATAATTTGTGTACCATCCCTTACTGAAAATGCTAAACATATTGTGTCTACTGCAGATGAACCGTATCCCTTCAATGTTATTTACGTGGCCATCGTCGTTTTGAATAATCGAAAACGTGAACAACTAATTACTTCAATCTAGTCTATTTACCATGACTTTTCACCGAACATACAAATCAATTACCCCATTTGCGCATCTTGTATCTCGACCGAGAGTAACATTTTGCTTTGCTCTAACCGCTAGCCAAAAACGACTTCCCGTGTAAGCGACGAACCTCGAAGTTGTCCGAAGGTTCCCATCCGTTTCCTTTTTTCGGTTGAATAATGGCCTTATGGAAATTAAATGGCACGAAAATAGTCCACTCGTTCAAAACAAAGGAAACCCCCTTCCTTGTTGGGAGATTGGCGGACAGGAAACTTTGGCTGTGTAGGAAAACTTTGCTAAACTACTTTTACCGGAGCCGGAATTGCATGCTACGATCCCATATACCTGCACCACTAGCTAGAGAATGGATGTTAAGCTACGGAAGTTTCTACGGAAAGTTGCACTATTGCTACTGGATGGAGAGAAATTACACTGAACGCGTAACAATTGGGAATGACTTGTTGTGGTTAACGGGGGTGGGGGTCAAAGATGGAATGTGTGGTTAGATGAGAGGGTTATCCATTAAAAAAACATATATGAGGTAGTCTACATAAAACAAAGCCGAAACAAACTAAATGAAAGTTACAGTAATTACTATCGATCTGTTTTGCGTACGCTCGGTTTCTAGCTGCTGCTATTATTCTAGAGTTGTATTATTATTACGAGGGGATGCGCTCTGGAGTTTTGCCTACAGTTCAACGGAACAGGGGTAAAATCAGAAACCTTTTTTTTTTACCGCGGTTTTTGATTTTTAATTGATTCTATTTTTTTGCCGAGCTCTTCGCTCTTTTCAATATAGGTCAAAAATCCTGTTGTTCAGTGACGTGGGTGGTAAGGAGTGAGGCATAGTTTTGCCATATGATACGGTGGGGACAAGGTATTATGTGTGGAAAATTTTGAAATGTTTTCTTTTCGATTGGAGTGGGTTTTGTTTTTTCTCTGTTGATTTTTTTGATTCATTTTCAAGATAATAAACAACAACATTTTTACAGAATATGAACAGAAAAAAGTCAATTGAAAAATCATGCAGTGTCTTTCCTTTGATTCTTTTGATTTTTATTTGAGTCAATCATTTTTCTATTCTGACGTTGACTCTCGCGACGGAATCTCAAAACGGTTTTGGATAGAATACCTAGTAATATCATATATTTTTATCAGAGTGCGATAAAATTACCGACGAAATCAAATCCTACATGCACTGAAGGAAGAACTTAGAACAGTAAAATGGAAATAAAAACTAATTCGTAACAGAAAACGGAAATTTTCCTAACCAAGTTAAATGATAAAACACGAACGAAAAGAATTTGTAACTTTCCAATTTCCGGTGTAGAGAGAAGATACGTTTTGTCTGATTTCTGATTCGCTATACACTCTAGTCTGACTGTACTTAAGAATTCGATTGTCGAGATGCCACTTGGGCCACTTGCAATTTACATGTATAGGACTACACATAGATAATCTGGTTCAGTTGGTGGAATAACAATTCTGTTCCGTATTTTTCTCTAATTGTATCACAATTCATCTACATATCGGACACTCTGCCTTTCACGGGATAATCGTGAAACTGAGGCAGACAACGTTCATATATTGCAAACCGGGAAGAACGTAGGTAAGATAGAAAGAATAAAACGTGTTCACTTACCGTAGTCGCCACGGCTCATCGGACCACGCATTGGAGCTCCTCGGGGACCACTGGCGCCGCTTGGAATTCGCATCGGCGGCATTGCACTTGGCATCATACCGGCATGCTGGGGCGACATGCTGTAGGGAGGAACGAATTCACTAAATATTAGCATGGTTTTAGCTACTGTTCTATAACTTCGCCGAGCAGAGGGCAATGGAAAACGTGTATAACAGTTATATAAATTTAGATTGATTATTCGCCAAAAAAGGGGGAAAATCTTTTTATGTTTTTTTTTATCATTACCCAACAATTCCCATCCTGGACGTCAAAAACTGGTTCATGCGCCTTTCCCGGGCTCGAAGGATTTCCTCTTTCTTCTTCTTGTCGGACGGAGGTTTCGCTAGGGACACCTGTAAGCAAATGTATTTCCATTGTAGTCATCTCACCCTCGCGAAACGTGTTGAAAAAACTAACACAAACCTCCAAGTTAGAGCCTCCCAGATCCTTGCCGTCTAGCTCCTTCATCGCGTTGACCGCGTGGTCACGATCCTCGAAATGAATAAACGCGTAGTCTTTGATTTTCTTCACTCGTTCAACTTTGCCAAACTGTTCGAAACTTTCCTGTTGTAGAGAATCGATAGGAAAAAAACAAACAAACAAGCATTAAAACTTCTGATCACAATTCGGCACATCCGGCAACACTTACCTTCAACTTTTCTTCGCTGGTGTCCTGTGTCAGATTGCGCACGTATAATACTTTAACCTTGCTCATCGTCTGTTCATCTGGTTCTTCCTGGGGGTCCGCCCAGTCCACTATTATATCACAACCCCACACCTGAAAGAAGGGACAGCGAAACGTCAAAATTGAACAACCGATTTGGCAACACTTGGACTCACCTTTATCCTTCCGGTTCCGAGTCGCCGCTTCGCTAGCGAAGCCGCTTTGTGTGATTCGTACTCGAGGAAGCAGAATCCTCGGTTCTTCTTCTTGTCGTCCGGGGAGCTGTAGATTATCACTTCCATTAGGCCGGCTGTTCGGATTGTGTGTGCGTGGTGCGACAAAGCGGAGAAGCAACGCAAGTAAGGGCAAAAGTAAGAAAAGACATCATGTTAGTACTTTTCAAAGTTCGCTAAACTTCTAAATCCTTACAAAGCTAGATAACTGTTTCACACTAACTTAATTTTATCATACGATTGGTCAATCAGAACCAATTCAACTCACTGGATGCCGATTGCTTTATGTTTGTCAACATAATTTAGCCGGGTCCTGTTTATAACTAGAACGCAAGGAATCGAACAAAAGCTCAATTCATCGAAATTTAGTAACCGGTGTTAGTTTCGATTCTGAGGTCCGAAAAAAATACTGTATCAAATCCAATTTCAGTGCCAAACTGCTTTTGTTCCTGTTCTTCTGATTGTTGTGCAAGATTTTAGCCGAGTTTCCGGCAACACTGCCGTATGACAGTTATCACGTGTTTAACAATTAAGATCTAAGCACTCAATTTCAAAGGGGTTTCATCATTCCTGTTGCAAAGCACAAGTTGTAACACAATGGAGGAGTTGGGGGATCAGAGAGGATTGCAGAGGGTTGATTATTTACACTTCTGGGGCCGTTGTTTACAAACATAATTAATTTAAAATCGGTCGATGTTCGGACACTGGTAAGTGTGTTCCAACTTCAAATGGTGCTGTTTATATACACATAATCATTGGTTTACATGGGCCCTGGGATCCACCACTCCGAAGGATTACGCTAAAGGACATTCTCCAGTCATTACATATTCGAGAGATCAACTTCCACTCTTGTACTCGGTAAGGCCAATCACGCCAAATCGTTATCGTTCCCAATTGGTTCCAGATAGGCCGAAAATAGAATCCTGCGATATTCGCGGTGCGCGCACACACAAGTTTCTTACTGGTAATGTATTCAAGTTCTGATTTTTATACACAGCGGTACACAAACATTTATAGATAGAGAAAGTAAAAAGATAGGAAAGAGCAAATAGAGATTCTGGGGTTGGTGGTAGTGGTTGGTGTATGTAAATCCGATTGAAAGAGAGGCCTAATCATTTTGAAATGGATGCATTTTACATTGTACACCGTCCAATGGGAAATCGTTGGGAAGGCCATTCGATTTGACATTTTGGTCAAAATCAGCGATCGATTTGTCATGTCCACTGAGTAGCTGTCAAGGAGTTCCAAAATCAGCTGTGATTTACGACCTTTCGCGGGTGGGCCCTATTGGTCCAATCAGATGAGTAAACGAAGACGGTGTGTGTAGAAGGCGCTGACGTAATCGTTACTATTCCGATATCCAGTTTTGTCGTACTGTAGCTTGACAATTCGGATTTAAGTATGCCGGCAAAAATAGTCCAATCCAATCAGGTGTGTATGTGAATGGAAGTTTGGAATTTTGACAGTTTGTCGAATGGTCGGAAAGTTGGGGCGCACTGATTCTAGGCCAGACCAATGGGTTGATTTTTGTTGCTGTAAAGGGAAAGCCGAATTTGACCAATCCATGATGAATTTTACTCGGGTTTTTCTTCTTCTGGTTTTATTATAAATTTGAATTGGTTTTTAAAATTCGAATGAAGGGAGGGAACAAAAGTGCAAATTTGGCAATGATTTTGGATTTTTCAGTAAGTTTCCAACGTTTAATACAAATCTCTCTTCTTTTGGGGAAATTGTTGAGCTACAGAACCGTTGGTTTCAATTTTGCAATTTTCAATCGACGAGCCTTTGTTTTGAGATGTTGTTAGATTCCCGCTATTGTCTCAACGAAGATGTCTCCAAAAGTAATGTTATTCGTTGTTATGACATATTTCTGGAAACACCTTTGAATCGACATTACAAAACAATTTTGAGATGTAAATTTTGAGAACAAAAAACAAACCAATTCTCAGCAAACCAATCGAAACAATAATTCGGATGCGAATCAAAACAGAAAATTCATTTGGAAAAACCAATCGCACTTGATGCTCTTACGATGTACGAAACAAAACAATAATAATAATAAACAAAAGTGTGTTCTGTGACAGATAAGCCAATAAAATGCGTCAAATTCCAATCGCTAAAGTACGAGACAATACCAAATCACACTTGTCCACGAAGGTCGTCGGTTTTTCTATTGTACTTTTCGCTGTGGTTGAGCTTTCGGTTCCGAATCAAACTATTCTACTACACTGTAAATTTTCGTTCGTTTTTTTTTTCAAACTGCCAATCATCGTCGTGCAACTACGTAGGTTTTGTACTTTTTTTTTTATCGTTCCTGAAAATTTTCAGATGGGTGGTGGGCGTGGTCGTCGTCAAATTTAGATGCGTGTTGATAAATTTAGACAAACTTCCTACTCAATCGAGACAATAAGAAAACAACAATAAACAAAGGTTACAATGCTCAAATTTTGATGTTTTTTTTCTTTTTTTCAAACTTCTAACAATGTGTTGGTGGTAGTAGGTTGTTGATTTGCAGGATTTTGTATTGGACTTACGTGCGTATTTAGCAAATTCCTCTAACAACTCATCGCGATCTCTATTCTTAGGAATATTTCCGACAAAGAGCCGGTGATTGTTAAATGATATCGTTACACCAATCTTTTTGCCTTTCCGAATTTCATAATCATTCAGCTGGAATTGGAACGAGAGAGAGTTCAACAAACAAGGGAAGAGAGAGATTTTTGGGTTCAATGCATACTCATTATTTTGTTGTTTTTTTTTGGTGAATAATTATTTTGATTAATGATTTTTGGAGCTTTATGCGAAACTAAAAATGTGATGGGGAATGTCAAAATGAACTCAAAAATTGATGGAATATGGAGGAGCGATGAGGATGACGCTGATCTTGCTTAATTTGTTTGAGGTTGTGACGCACTTTGGATGACAGTTGGATTTGACGTTTGGATGGATGAAAGCGAAGTTGTCATGTATTTACTCTTGTGTTGCACTTTTTTTCGTTGTTTTTTTTTTCAATATTTTGAGAAATATTTTATTTTCTTTTGGAACAGATAATGACTGGAGATTATTGGTGATGAATTTAGTGTTTGTTTACATTGCTATCGGGCGTATTTTTGTGCAAGTGGTTGCGGTTAGAAACAGTATCTATCTATTGGCACCATTATTAGCGCACTTTCGGTGACGGAATACTGAACACGGCTGACACTATTCAAGTCTATGAAGTTCGGAACGTTGTAACGATGATAAATTAACAAACAAAGAATATGACATCAGGAACGAGGGAAATCGAGGTTAGGTGTAGCAAAATTAGATTTTTTTTCCGCCGTAGGCTGTGGTAAGTTTTATGAGGTGACATTTGATTGCATTCTAGTAAGCAAGTAGTGTATCGTGGTATTTTTTGATGATATATGAATTTTGAAGCCAATGAGGTTAGAACATAAATCTATTCTAAATCATAAACCTACTTTAAACTATAAATCTGTTGTTTAATATGTGACAGCAGAACATACAGGAAGATTTGTTTGACTGATCTTTCATTGCGGATGAAAGCATCAGTTTTCATCATACACTGAACGAAAACAACTGTTTAATTCATCAAACGATCGGTCATTGACCGAAACTGATGATGGTCAAAAATATAAACTAAACACAAAGTTGTAACAAAGAGTTTAAGATGGCAGCATCTGGTACTCGACCGCAGGAGATGTGCAATTACAGGAAAAGCGAAAAACAAAACTTAATCTGCAAGTGCACGCACTTCCCTCTCTAAAAAAATACGGGGGGTGCATCTTACTTTTGCAAGACAGGTGTTGAGCGCGGCCACCAACTGATTAAAATGTATTTAGCTTGCCGTTGGATGCAATTTTTGCAACAAAGAACACACCTTTCGCAATCGAAAGGGCGAATGCTGTACGAAAGAGAGCAGGAACAGAAAAAAAATGTTGCAACTAAATCTGCCTCGAGAACCAGTTTACAGATGTTTCCCCTTGGTGTATAGGGGGTACTTGAAGGCAATAAATTGCGCTTGAAAGTGGGAAGGGAAGAGAGAGAGAGAGCGAATGGCGATGAAGAAACAGATAAATTCGGTGGGAAACTGAGAAATTGGTGGTCCTCGATGCGTGAGAACCGCGAGCCAGTCCATTAGAGCGCTGTTCGATCCCTAACTGCCAAACTGGTGGCGTTCATATGTAGTGTAACCGAAAATCGACGCGTAAAGGTGCTTGACTTAAGTAGTTTGTATGTCAAATGACATTTTTGTGTAAATACAAGGTGATCATTAGAAGGTGTTACTGTTGGCGCGACGATATGGTCAATCATCCATCAAAGACCTTTTCACGTCGGGACATCTGTGTAAAAACAATGGATGCGATGAGCTTACGAGTCGTGCATGGAGTACATAAATGGGTTGACGGTGTGAGTGTGCGCAAATAGACGAGAAATGGGAGAAATTTACTGCATTCAACCGCCGTTACTGTAACGTTACGTTTCAAACCACGTGCAAGGGGTGTCAAGGGGATACACGCAAAAAGATTTGATGTGACGTGAGACGACGATGGCAGGAAATGACGACGACTGGGACGCAAACCGACTTCGCGATTAATTGTCTATCTATTGGTGAAGGATCGATTCCTGCTTGAGCTTAGAGTTGCCTATCAGTAGAGCTTTCGATTGGTTCATTGTTCTCAAGGTTTACTTACGCTCACATTGTTATTTAGCTAGACGCTCACACAAACCGCATGGTGCTCAGTAAGTGGCGACAGGTGGAAACAAATCCAACAAACTTAACCGTAAAATAACTTAACTTAAAATCAAAGGAACTAGAGAGACAAAGTAGTTGTAACACATAAGCGTAAACCGAAAAGTTCCAGTAAAGTCGCGCATTATCGTCGTGTAAGTTAAAAAAAATCAAACAATTTCGGGTTTAGCTTCGGTACGACTGACAGTGTGTGAGAGTGAAAGGAAAATAAACAATTCGAACGGTAGCCAATTGGGTGTTCGTGATTTTTACCTGTTAGTTTACCGAACTCGTCTAATATCTCCTCTTTGCCTTTTGATTTAGGTATGTTGCCTACAAAGAGGCGCAGATTCGGTACGCTTACGTTAATTTTCAAACATTTGCCGGACTTTATTTCATAGTTATCGAGCTGTGGGGAAGAAAATGGTACAAAATGGTGAAGAGAAAAAAATGAAAAAATAAAAACATAAGAAATGAACGAATGGATGAATGAAAGAACGTAAAAAGTATAAGGATAATGAATGGGAAGAATAATGATACTCGATTAGTTGCTTTTGTTTTTTTTTTGTCGGACGCCAATATGGGAGAGATAAATGGGTAGATCGTTTTGCTTTGGGAAGGAGGAGCAGGGGAAATTTTGATCAATTGTTTGTAAATTTTGACAGATGAGGATGGTGGAACTAAAGAAACAGAATATTTTTCTAGTAGAAAATAATTTATCAAACTGAAAAAGGAAAAAATGGTACTAATAGTCAACTACTGGAAAACCTAAGAATTTTAAAAGAAACTAACAAAATAATTGGAATAAAACATGCTCGTAAATAAAATAAAATCTGGTACGTCTACAGAAGAAGTCTTAGCTTGTGATTTGTGATTGTTTCGACTAACTGTCATGAGCTGAAACTTCTTGCAGCAGGTGCCAACTGTGGTAAAAAATTTCTGTTGCAATATACTTTTCCAGTCCCAATTGTTACGTAAGTACCCATCAGCTAGAGGAAAGAGCAATAGACGCTAGACGAAAGAGCCCATCCTCAAGAAATAATCATGACAAATGCTGATCTATCGCGGAAAGCCTTCATAAAGAATATGCAGGCTACACAAGTATCGTTTACATTGTAGTACGGTAAGCGACATACAGAAGCTTTCTCGCTGTGGATTTGTGTGCAACTCAATTTGATGTGCTTGTTTTGTATGATTGATGAATTCTAATCTACAGTATGGCCCATAAAAAATGCGAAAATCGTCATATCATGTGTCATGGTAGTTTTTACATAGAAAATGTGAATGAAACATAAATATTACTCATTACTTGTATTGTTTAATCTATTTAGACTCAGTTTTTCGCTTTGGACATGATTTTTATCTGTTACTTTCACCCTACCAGAGAGGAATTGGAAGCATACCTTCAAATTTTATCATGCGGACGTCGAGTTCAATATCTGTGTGATGAAAGCTTCTAAAACATCAACGATGGCGTGAGATTCTTCACAGGCCTTGTCTCATGCATACGCCCATATCAAATGAAAGAATTGGTTCATACCTGGGTAATTGGAGACTTAAACATATTTTCGAAAAAACGGCTCATTTTGGAGAGCTTTGATTGAACCTTCATATAAGTGTGATAAGCGGCTCCGTTCTGCTCAAAACCTATGAGTTAGTATTGATATAAGTTGTCTCTAACCGAAGGAACAAATTTCATCCTCAAAAATCCATTATAGGCTTCCGTATTTATTTTTCATTCAACCTTAACAAAAAATAAAGACATATCAAACCTATAAGACCCAAATGCCCTCAAAACTATGACCCTGGCAAAATATTTTATTGTGATCATGAAGAACACGTTCTCTGAGAACACCTCCATCCTCTGATACCAAACAAACTAAAATTTTCAACAATAAAGTGTGATTTTTGAAGGTGGAAAGTTTATCACCAGAGTATACGACAATCAGACGCTGTTTCTAGCTTTGGGCGGACAAAACCTTTGAATTAATTTGCTTTATTACATTATTTAGAACAGTAAGAAAAATATGACAAAAATTGTCCTGGATAGCGAAGTTGTGTCAGAATATACTACAATAATGAGAAATTACATTCACTATCAAAAATAATGAAAATATCGCTTGTAGATGTTATATTTACGTTCAAACAATTTTCGCATTTTTTTATGGGCCATACTGTAGCTTATAACGAGCGGGAATGACTGCGACAAGCAATCTCACTTTTTGGTAGGGGTGTAATAACGCATGTCAAACGTCATATCGTTCGATCCCTACCAAAAAGTGAAATTGCCTTTGGCAGCCACTAACGCTTTCATATTTGGGGAATACAGTGATACCTCCATGAGTCGATGTTCCATGACTCGATATCGACTCATGGAACCATACTAGAAACAAAATTTCATGGTTACTATGATGGTCCCTAAAAACAGCTTTCCAAAGGATTGCTGTTCCATGACTCGATATTTCCATGAGTCGATGGTCCCTTCAATATCGACTCATGGAGGTTTCACTGTATACGTATTCTCGGCAGTCTAAGCCAATGCCGCGCTTCTTTTGTAGTTTTTTTGGACATCAGCAGACAAATTACGTGTTTGTCTGTTTGTATTTATAAGCTGCTCAATCTTCTTTCGATTCACACCGACAGACTTGATAAAAGCTTTTTGAAAACGTTTTTACAACGCTTCGAACATCTCTTGTCAGTGTGTCTATTGTCGGCAGCCTCATTCTTTTCGGCAGATTTTCCATAAGAACTGCAGGCGAATCTGTTCTGCGGCTCCAAATCAATCGAATTTTGAGACGTGTTCTTCCTCCTATAGTAGTAATTTAGTAATTCTGGGAATCACCCATTAAGGTTTCGATCGGCCTTGCTCCAAACCAACACCAACTCAATTATAAACCTCTAAAATTCGACCTTCTGCGCTGCTGCCGTTCTTGCTTCCGATGCCACACCGCGTCCGTGCTGACTAAACTGCACTTCAGAGCAGCAAGCAAAACAGAAATTAGCAACAAAGCGAAACTGTGTGGAAAGTAGGTAGTAATTTATTTCCCCTGGGCCCAAAAGCCCCCGCCCCTCCGAATCCTTTCCGGGCAGAGCTTACAGCAAAAGTGGCAGCTGCTATCAATTTCTCCTTTTGACGGGAGCCTTGCTGCATCCTGCTCGTTCGGTTTGTTTGTTTGCTGCCCTGCTGAAGTAGCGGAAGCCAGCTGACTTGCCACAGGTCATTAATTTTGACCCCCACCCCCGCCTTTTTGGGGTGGAGAGCTCACGCGGAGAAAGGGTGAAAGACTTTTCCGCGAGTTGCCGTATGGGCAGAAAGAAAGTTGAACCTGCTGCTTGGCTCTACGAAAGGGGAGACAGATGTCCGTTTAACACGTAAAGCCATCAATCTACTCCACGTTGCAGTTTCCTGTGCGATTCCTCAAGTCCCGAGGATTATCGTACGAATTGATCATCGACCTTAATAGCAGAGGTCGTAATTGGAAAAGTTTGCACATTGCAAAACACCACAAATTGAGTTGCACAAGTCGTACCAGCTAGCGTAGATAGAGTTTACCAATTGTTTTGTGACTTGCAGAAGTTGAACGACACAAGGAAAAGGTCAAAGGGGGTGAAGCGTTCAACCGCGTCCAGGTACCGTTAGGTCTCCCTGGACAAAACCGACGAAGCGTAACTGATCGATGCAATAAAAAAAAAGCGAGGCACACGCTGCATCGATTCTGCAACACCACGTGCTGCCAAAGTGCAGTTATTCGAGTCCTTTTTTCGCGAACCTTCGCCGTCCTCGCCAATGCAATCGGTAGCAAATTGGCGGGTCCCACTGTTGCACATCCTGTTCTGCCGTAGTGCACCGTATTGTTGCTGATGAGCTTCCTAGAAAAGGCTGCCATCGGACTCGCCGGGTTTGTATGTGCAGGCTGTTTTTTTTTTACGAACACAACGACGAAGACACGGTAGCAATATTCCAGGTATCGGACGAAGATGGGATAGAGGAGACAGACCGAGGAAGAAAAGGTCGCGCGTCACGTGCCCTCGGGAAACGAACGGGACTTTTTGGTGTGGCGTGTGCCATCCTCGTTGTGAAGAGCACGCGTTTTGGCTGTCGCGCGCCACCAAGGTTATACCTTCCGAGCCGAGCCGATCCGATCTGATGATGATTACGACGGGACGGTCGGATGTCGGTCGGGTGATCGCCGGCTTTACACGAGTGAAAGGGGAATATGCATTTCGGGAATGCTGTTTGTGGAAAAATGAAAGGTGAACAATGCAATTTGTTGCTTTTGTCTACAAACTACTCCGTTGTTGTTGGTGTTGTTGATGTAAGGTAGCTAGTCGTTGCAAACGAGCCGTGAAGTGACAGGGGAATAACGGGGTTAATCACAGGTGAGCTGACTGAATGCTGTTTGTTTTTGAGTCCGTTTGTTATCAACAACCATCTGGTGCAGGAGCTGGCTGTACAGAGTCCTGCGTTTTGGGACATTTATGGCATGAATCAATCTGCTTGAGGAATAGAAGTATTCGCTAACTACGATAGGAACATGCTTGAGTTTGGAGAGCTCATGAAAGTAGATTTATTGAGAGAAATTAGATTGTAACTGTAGATTATCATTACCAAACATCAGATGTTAAATCATCATAATTGTTGTAGAAAAGTAAGAAATCGAAATAAGCAAGGTTCGACTTCTCTAGTTTGTTAATTCTGAAATCGATTGAATTCCGCACTAACATTGATTAAATTACGATCGTTTGATCTTATCCAGCTTTTTAGGAGCGCCAATGGCCGCCCAAAGTTAGCTCGATTTCTGGGAAGGATTGATCTGACGTTTGGCTAGGGTCGTTTGACAGCTGATAGATAAGTTTGATGATCGCTCAATCCCTACCAGAAGCGAGCTTACTAGTGGTGACCATTAGTGTTCTAAAATAGTTGGATAAAGTTATGAGTACCCCTCAACCAAAATCTAAGTGAAATAATAAAAAATAACAAATTCCAAAGTCAGATAGAGACCTACTTAATGCTAGTTCGGGAATCCATCGAAAGGATGAATCCCAACCATCGGCAACTGATGGCCTGAATAACCACGAAACACCAATCACCTCTACTCGGAAAACTGCGTCATATGTTAGCTTGAGTTGTTATAAAGACCATCCATGTGCTACCTAAAAATTACCCTTGCACCGTTCAAGTCTAATCTACCGAAAGATTTCCAAAGTAGGATTAACCAAGAATACGTTTTCTACTCCGCGTTACTCAACTTTCTACGTTTAACTGTTGAGAAATGGTTAGTTGCCCCTGAATATTAGAAGGCGACTACACCTTACTGTGCTAGTGAAACATTCGGTCGTTTCAACGATTACTCTTAAGAAGTATCTGTTAAATACAGGGTGCGGATAGGCCGAAACAGTTGAGTGGTAATGAGAAGAAAAGATGAAAGTATCTGTTTGGGTGAAGTTTCTTTTGTTTGTTTTTCCTTTTGTTTAAGAGAGGAAAAAAGTTGGGATCGGTAGGATCTTTTTCTTAAAGGAATGAGCTAGACAAGACTATACCTATACAAATGAACAGTAAGAAACAGTGGGGAAGCATCGGGAGTTGGGTTTTCAGGACTAGGGGAAAAGGGATTCATCAAGCATCTTACAAGAACGCACGCAATGGGGGCGCTCTAAACGAGTGGACTTACCTCCCGCACTGCATTGGAGGCGGCATCCCGTGAGGTGAAGGTGACGAACGCGTAGCCTCGATTCGTGCCGGTCATCGGGTCCATCATCAGGCGGAGGTCCCAGATTTTGCCGCACTTTTCGAACAGCGGTATCAGCTCATCTTCGTACATGTCTTTGGGTATTTTGCCGCAAAACACCTCGCACCCGTTGCCCGGGGTGCCACCTTCCCAGTTCGGAGGCGGACCGCCGTACTTTCGTTGTCCTGTTGTCGTTGGGAAACAAAGATGTGTTAGAAGACCGGAAGAAGGCCGGATGGTGTCCTGGATAGTTACCTGTGGTCACATCGAGTGTGTATCCTGTGCGTTCCAGAATGGCTTTGATCTTGTCCTCGTCCGGACCTTTCGCTTGTACTGTTATTGCAGGTGTGGGTAGTCCCTGTTGGCTGGCTCTGCTTTTCTGGCTGTAGTTAGATAGCAAGAAAACAATGAGAAAAGATTCTACAACTCCAGCCGTAGCAAACTTACCGGTAGGTTTTCATCACCCCACACAGGTAGGCCGATTTGTTGGATACATGCTCCAGGTTGGATTCTAGGAACTGGCTCAGTACGTTCAAGGCACCATCGACGGGAAACTCCTTCAGCGCGTCCAGGGCCCGCTCGTCCAGTTCGGTGTGAGCGAGCTTGCCGGTTTTGTAGATGTCATCTAGCTTGCCAGCGACCTGTTCGGGAAAGAAGGATGACACAAGTCGGTAATTAGTGAAAAACTATGAGGGTTATCATTGATGATTCGATCATTCATTGATTTATGTTTTTCCGTGTGTAATTTACCCAAATTTGAGTGTTTTTAGCGTGGTGTGTTTAACGTCATATTATCGTTCATATTGTATTGTATTTTTTGGTAAAACCCAGAATGCGATCGCAGCTCTATTTGGAGCAGCGAACTTATTTACACAGTGAGATAAAATTGCTCAGAACAAAGTATAAAAACCCTCTTGATTTCTTACACTACATGCAGCAAAACTAATGAGACTTCACAAAGATTATCAATATTCCTTGCCAAATTAGAGTAATACACATCACAATTGATAAAAATAAAACAGTTTTCAGTGAAATTTCGACATCAGAAATATAAATTTTACAAGTTGTGTAACATTTCATTGAAATTCGTCAATAATGACTTAGTGTGTAAGAGGTCAGTTTAGCCGCTTATTTACATTTGTTAAGGCCGCCCGGGGTCGTCACAGCCGCCGTTTCATTGTCTCGACTTTGACATAAGCTTCGCATCCAGACAATTCAGCATCACATAAGCAGGTGCGATAACAAGTTGCATAACTATCGAGCATGGTGGCAGGAGATAATGGTTTATGTGTGGTGTTGTGTTTTTGGTCGGACGATGACGTTTGAAGAGGAATGTTATGAACCGCGTAGTGCGATGGACGCGTTTTTTTTTCCGGACGGAAAGGTGTTCGTGTTGTCCGTACGCTGGATGATTGTTCCCAGTATCGTCGGGAGTATCCGTTTAGTGGTTCCTAGCCGAATAGTGCCGACCGACCCGCGGTTCGGGAACAAAATTAGTACTGATGAGTAGTGCAAAAGGGAAAAAACCGCCACTATTTTAGAAGAGCTAACCGTAAAGGAGTTGTTTGCCTCCTGGTGGTCAAGCCAAAAATTCTCAAAACCCATCGTATTTGCCACTCGGCTAAGGAAGGCAAAGTATCGTCCGTGTAGCTAATCGCTAAGGAGGACGAAGATAGGTGTGTACAAAGAGGCATACCACCTGTGGCAGAATTATGCAGAATCTGCTGGGACTGTCTACGACGAGTAGGCAGTTCGGTGTTTCTACACCAGTATCGCTAGGTGGGGTCCGACAAAGGAGTCAATCTCCTCCTTCTAGCTAAATATCAAGAACCGTCGCTTAGGCGGCGCATTGGCCCAAGAAGGAAAAGAAGAAGGAGAGAAGCTTTGTATAGTCCGTATACATTACTGAGAAGGTTAGGAAAACATGGAAAAATCTGCCGTAAAATCCTTGATTTGACAGGGCATCTTTGGGTGTGTCAAGAAGTGGGTTATTTTTGTTTAAACATCAGCTGTTTTTGCAAAGGCCAGACGTTATTTTTGCCGGATTTCACATTCTACCACTACGCGCATCCTGTGATAGATAGTCACGGAGATAGCAAGCTATTTGAGCACTGAAAGATGTCAAACCTGCGAACTCGCTGGAATATTGTCCTATTGAAAAGTTTTTAGCCAACAATGGTCAAACATTGTTACCGAAGGTATTAGAAAATGAGGGGACAGTGGACAAAAGTGTTAAAAAATGTCTGCCCAACAATTGCCGCAAAGCTTCTGACTGATTTCACGGAAAAAGTGTAGGCATTTGTTTCTTGTTATATTTTTCTGCACAGTACTTTTCAAATCTGTTGTTTCAATTTGTTACAGTAAAACCTCCATGAGTCGATGTTCCATGTCTTGATATAGACTTATGGAGCCATATGGAAAACAAAATTTAAGGTGATTATAAAGCGAGGCCAAACTTTGAATTTTCAAGTGCACAAGACTGAAAAATCTGGCAACAGTTTGCGTTGAAAACTAATCAAAATGCTTGCTTGCTGGTGGAGACCAATGGGATAAATTTTCAACGCTGAGCGCTCTTTGGTTCTCGAGTCTTGTGCTCTTGAAAATTTGAGCTGTGGCTTCATTCTATAATCACCTTAACGGTTGCTACAATGGTCTCCTCAATAAGCTTTCCACAGCATTTCTGTTCTATGACTCGATATTTCCATTAGTCGGTGCTGCCGTGAATCGCAAGTCAGTCTCATTTGCATTTTTGTCAAAATTGAGTTGAGTTAAGTTTTCAACATATTTTCCAATGCTCTTTGAGCTCCACTCATAAGATAATATGATTTGTTCGGAAAAATATTATAAAAAACAGCAAGTCAAATTGTCCCATATTGAAAAGTAATCGCATATCAGTCCCACTACAGATTTCCGCCCCGTGTAACACCAAAAAGAACCGTGCTTGGATCATCTCTATAATTTTCTCAGAAAGATATCAAAGTGAAAAGCAAATAGTAAAAGTTTCGTTGAGATCTGATCATGTTTCAATACTCTGGGATTTTTTGAATATTAGTATGGAAAACAAGTTTGGAAACTTCACAGCCCATTTTCTCAATGCCTACTTTTTACAGATGGGACTGACTTGCGATTCACGGCTGGATGGTCCCTTCAAATATCGATGTATATCGAGATACGGAATGAATCTAGTTGTGCTATGGGAATTTACGTATTCTCGGCAGTCTAAGTCGATGCCGCGCTTCTTTTGTAATTTTCTCGGACATCAGCAGACAAATTACTATCTATCGATCCACACCGACAGGATAGCTGATTGGAAACGTTTTTACAATGCTTCGTAGATGTCTTGTCAGTGTGACTATTGTTGGCAGCCTCATTTTCTTCGGCAGCTTTCCCATAAGAACTGCAGACAAATCTGTTCGGCAGCTCTAAATCAGCCGCATTTTGAGGCGTCAGCGAGAAGCTGCCAGAACAAAGACTCGTCTGAATGTTTTTATTGGTGTGTTTTGATAGAAAACTTTTTTTGTGTTTGGCGTTTAAAATTTGGTTGCCGATAATAGTCGAAGGGTGCCGAAGCCGTAAATCACCCTACTTGAAAATTGCTCGAATTGAGCAGGAGTTTCTTTATTTTTCGAAGGACTAACTTTATGGCCGTTAAAGTTGGACGAGGACTTTGAAAACAGGAAGCACAATCTGGATGACGATATTGAAAATTGCAGTGTCGCATCTGTACACACTAAAACTTATTCAGCAAGTTTTTCTGCAATGTGCCGATCTGAAATTTTTACCAATCAAAACTACAGAAATTCAGTAAAAATTCAATAAAATTGCAGCTGCATCTTCTTGTAACATTTACAGATAAGATTACGAAGGTCGGAATCGCACGGATAAAAACCTGATTCCCACACCATGATTTACAAGTCATGAAATTCATAAATTGGTTAGGCCGTGATATCAGGACGACAAATTATGGTTCCTGTAGGCGAATTTCAGCGCGAATTTTCTTCGAAGAAAAGAAAATTTTCTTCCTGGTGGATTATGGAAGAAAATTTCTTCTCTTCGAAGAAAATGTGCGCCAGAATTCACCTACTGGAGTCATAATCATGAAACGTAATATCCATAGCAACAACAAAAAGCGGTGCACTTTGCTTCAAGTCATTCGCATCCATCATCAACTATTCATCACGATAGATTGGTACTATGGTAAAGTACGTGGCTCTCAATCAGAAGGTTCTTGGTTTGAATCTTGCTTTTCCAAAATTTGTTTCTTCTTTTGTTTTCATTTTATCGGATTGACTGACCGAAATATAAATAGATCTGAAATGGATGCGCATTCGATGCATGATTACGAGCACTCAGCTGCAACTTGTGTCGCGTTACGACAATCTGACTCATGATATCGTGAGTCCAAATCATGGTGTATTTTCATAAGATGAAAACACACTGGAATCATGATATCCGGGTGCATAATCATGATTTTGGATTGTCATTTCTACCCGTGCGGGATCCCATTTCCTTTGTGAAATACTTATGATCGTGACATCATAGAAGCATAAGCGAGTCATGTGATTTGCACCGTCATTTTTGGATTGCGTTGGGGTTCTAGCATTTCATAATTTCAAGAAATCTTGAATAAACAAACTTGGTAGATATTTTTCAGTAATTTTAAACATATAACGATATCACAAAAAATACAATATTCCAGTGAAGATTTCAAGGAAGCGTCACTGATCTACAAAGCGACGAAAGCTTTCTTGTTTTGACTTGCTTGAATTAGGAAACATGTTCTAGTTCATGAAGTTCCCTTGGTATACCGAACGATAATGTGTTTATGCCAAGATAAATCAAGCAAAGCGCTTAGTCATCGTTCAAAGAGAGAGAGAGAGTAACCGAAGCTTGACTTTCAATGTCATTGACATTGATATCATTTCGTTTCCATCTATCCTGCTAATCCGATACGTGCGAATGCATCGCCCACTTACCTTTTTGTCGAGCCCGTATTCTAGCAGTTTGGTGTAGTCTTCTGTCCGTTCGCCATCGCCAGCTCCTTCCATTTTCTGGTTTGCCATTTCCTCGACCAGTTCACCATTACCTTCGGCCATTTCTGTAACAAAAAGCAGATAAGAGAAAACAATAATCAATCATTTAATCCTCGAACGGAGCGATATGAGTGCGTTTGCACTTAATCATTATATGTCATCGTACATTGCGTGTGCAGGAGAGGAGAACCCGCCCGCCAAGTAGCGAAACGCATTTGTTTCGTACACACAAAACTGCCGAAATTCAGTCCAGCCGAACGGACCGACGAACGAACAGAGGGAGGCATCGACGAGAGAATTAGCGGAGGAAGCAACAGTGCGTCACGCACCGTTTTTGCAGGGTGCGTTTTTTGAGCAAGGTCAGGTTCGGAAGCCTGAGTCCAGAGAGAGTGGTCAACCGGGCAAAGGCATCATGGTCAGCAGTTAAAAATCCGTGGGGTGCGTAAGCTAATGCGGTTGGACCGCGCCACGAACCGAAGAGAAAGAGAGAGTAGCGAGAGGTGGTCGGGTCGCTCTCACGCACTGTCCTCCTCGTTGAGCGAGAGAGGGTGGGATTCAAAAAGTCACGCTAGGTGACGGCAGCTTGAATTCGAATAATGGGAAGGGTGCTTTCCATTACGTAATCCCCTAAAAAGATACCGGACCGGATCGTCACTGAAACGGGAAGGGGTCAGACTGTTGCTGCCACCGTCAAATGCTTCCGGTCAAAATAGAACCGGACTAATAAAAATAACCACTCCTAATCGAGCGTCGGAATGGGAAGAATGGGATCGTGCGTTGATATGGGGTGCGTTGCGTTCGTGCGTTTATGTGCTGGTCGCATTTGAATCCATTCGGGAACGGCAGACGATTGACGACCAGTGCTATAAGTGCTCGGATGGTTTCGTGCGAATCTAGCTCAAGGTCGCGCCGCAAACGCGAGCTCGCTTGCAAACGCATACACGCATTGTGCGTTTAGTAGAAAAAAAATCGCACATCTACAAGCACCATCCATCGCAGAAAAAAATGTAAACATTATTAAAATATTAGCAGCTTCGCTAGTGCGTATAGCAGTGGAAGATGAATAAAATAAAATCGCGACTCGGCAATTTTTTTTCGCGAACATTGTGCGAAAATTAAAGAGACCGAATGTGAGTATGCGTTTTTTGTTTTCGCCACTTCCTCAGGTGCGTGCGTCTGCGTGTGACGCCAAAAATCAATGCGAAAGCCGAGAACGAAAGCGAGAGTAAGCATTTTGGCACTATGAACAAAGCAAGCGTGCGTTTCGCACTCTTCCACGCAGTCAGCATGGATAGCAAAAAAAAAAAACCGACGCAGCCGGGTATTGAATCACCGATCTGCGCGACCGGCGAAAGAAGCAAAGCAAGAAGACCGAAATGCTCACGCATAATCGCGGTCGCGGCTGCTGCACGTTTGTTTCTCGTCTCTTTTGGGAGCGGGTGCGTCTGGTTTCGCGAAATAAATCGCGAACCTGCGCGCGCGACCCCCGCACTCGCTCGCGTCTCCGCTCTCTCATCCAGCACGCACCGGGCGGTGCGTTAACGCAGCGTGGCCTCGAAATTTGCGGTAAAAAGTAGGTCACGATGCGTGTATTGGTCGTTCGCTCGGTCGGTTACTAGTCGATCGTCCGGCGACGTAGACGATTAGATGTAGGAAAGGCAAGCCCGAAATGTGCGTTTTTTTGCGAATGCGAATGCGTGTGGCCGCTTTTTTAGGAGGGGGACCTTGTATGCGTGAGTCGCTTCTTTTTGGCAGTTTGTTAGATTTCGCACACTGCAGGTTGGGCCCGTTGAAAGTGAAAACAGGCCCCACAGTGTTTGCAGTTACGGTGTCCCGAGTGGGTCGAAGTCGGCTCTAGATGCGGTTGAAGAATCAAGGAGAATTGGTTCAAGTCGAGATGGGTGTGCGAGTGAAGTGGAGGCGCGAATAGCTCCGGTGACACATTTGACCTACTTTTCGGTGGACGTGTTATCTATGGAAGAAATGCGAGACTTGTAAGTGAATCTAATGAAGATCCGCATGGCTACGCGAATAAGATATGACTCGATTGATTTCGGAAAAATAAAATATTATCGTCTCGGTTTGAAATTTAAAATTTTGAATGGATGGTGGATCTGACGCCGACTCTGGTGTGTTCTAAGCGTGAGTTCTTCGTTGGGCGCCATTTTCGGTCTTGGAATTTTGGGCAGCTCGGAACTTTGGAGTCGTCCTGTGAACAACTGCTATAAAGGATCAACAAAAAGCATAGTTTGGTGATAATGTGGCACGTATTTGTATACAAAATCGTGAAATTTTACAATTTTGAAGGGTGTTTTCGAATTTGTGACGTCATCGGGTCCTGCTACGCAATGTAGCGTTTGACCAACACTGCGAAGTGGATCTTCTGAAGATTCTAGAGGAATTGGAATCTAACGAAAACAGGATTTTCGCCGAAAAGTGCCATTTTGTCCACTTATGTTGGACACATGATATCACATCAAGTGACTACAAAATCATCAACAGTTTGATTACGTGATAAGGTGACGTATCGAAGAACGGAAAAATCAAGATTTAATGATAGGTTGCGATTTAGTTGGGACTATCTGGTGGTGGTGTTGGTGCTTATGGCAACATCTGTATCATACACATGTGCTTCCATTCAATTCGAGAACTCCCCCCGCGGCCCGGTGAGTTCTTTGTGGGGGTAGACCCCCGAAAAAAAGAAAACGGCCCACCTCATTCGGTGTATGTGTGCGCCACACAGTGTGTGAGGAAGAATTTCGCACACTCGTATCGCGAACCACGAAATTCGCAACCTTTTGCAATTTTCTTCCTTCGAGTTTCGGTACGTTTTGCAGCCGTGTTTCGCGCGTATACTCACACCACTGGCCCTAGGTCCAGCAGAACTGGACTTTTTGCCAAAATGGACTTGACGTTGATGGGTTCCTCGTTCGTCCGGGGAGGCTCGGTTGAAGAACATGTTCGCGTGTTTCTTCCCATTATACCGTTGTTTCATGTTTCGGAAACTTACTCCCGCACCAACACAGCTTCAGTCCGAACTCATACAGATGTGGCCGTTACACAGCCCCAAATTGGCATCAATCACCACCACCCTGCCGCCTCTTCCAACACATTCTCATCGGAAACCAGGAAAAAATCGCGCGGGGTCAACGACCTAAAGAGTCTAATGACCTTCGCTTACGCAGTATTCTGGCCCGAAATTCCGTCGTTATCCACCCAAATAGCCCTCCAGAACATCCACAATGTCAATTCCAGCCATTTTCAACCCATTTAACAAGAAAATTCTTACCAATTACGATGTAATCGCCTCGAATCCACTCTCACTCCAAATTTCTTCCACTTTTCGTGTGCAGGTGCATCCAGTGGACGTATTCTGCGTCAACCACCGCCAATTAGGACTACGTATCTTTTCCGGAAATAGCCGGAACTTGACACACACGTTTTCGACCTCTTAACTGCCCCGAACTTAAATCGCTCTATGCCAAACTATACTATTCTCGTCACTAGCAACTGGTGGACTCCATTACCGTAGTCGTCGTCGCCGTCGTCCCGTGAAACCAAGAGGAGAGTGTTTGAGCTCTAGTTTGAGTGTGGAAACTGCTGCTGACTGTGCTGTGCTGTGCCTTCTCTATTGATGTTGCTGGCTGATGATGAACAACGCGTTTGCTATGCTGCTGCTGCTCTACCGCCACCACGCGCGCCGTACAACACACGTATCTACTGTGAGCGGTGTTGTGCCACCGCGCTCACTGCCCTATTTAGGCAGGGCTGGGCGGCGGCGGTGGCGCAAGTCAACGAGGATGGGTAGCAGTGCCAACAGGAGAGGAAAGGAAAAACGGGATACGCGCCATACACACGCCTAGCGAAAGAAGAACAACGCAACTCCCGCAGACAAGAAGATTCCCACGTCGATTCGCGATTCGCGAGGTTCGCAAAAATTAATTACCTCCTCTCGTTCCCCTTTTCATCGAGCTACCTTGGTTCGCAGAAAATTGATTGATGTTTCGCGATGTGCTTTCTTTTAGGACCGATCGGGGCCCGGCTTCTCGGCTAACCTCAGGACCGACCTGCGGGAGGAATCTAATCTGCGAGCTGCAACCGAGGGCGTAAAGGTCAACTGCAGTTTGCGAAAGGTAAATGTTGATTGGGAGATTGGGCGGAGAAAATGTGAACACATGGGCATTTTGGGTCGAATTGCGATTAAACTTGAGGGTAGTTGAAGTTTTGACTTTTTTTTGGGTTTGAATCATGATCCATTTATGGTTCAAAGCTGCCTGGAAAGTTTTATTGAGATGAATGAGCCATTGTTGAATGACATTTAATACGAATGGGGTGACGCGTGCAGAATTTTTGGTGACATTTCACTGTGTAATATTATTTTTGGAATAGGAAGCCGTTCAATAGACTGCCTGTTTGCCATTTTAGCATCAGCATAAGGAGAAGTTCAATTGAAGTTACGACTTTAATCTTCAAGAGCACATGTTTAGCGAACTGGACAGCACTTCAGGCTGACAATTTAATCGATTGATTTATCGCTGGTGTTCTTGAATATTTCAGGCGTTGCTTCTTCCTAAAATGAAATCTATTATTTATGTTTTTAATGCACAACGCCTTTTTCACATCTTATAAACATAAACATAATTGATGGCTCTTGTAAAAAATATTGATTTGTCAATACCAACATCACAAATTTCAAGAGAATCTTGAGAAGTGCGACACAATTAGATTTTATAAGTAGAATGTATGAAATTTATGATAAATTTACTAAAAACGTATCGGCCGAAATTCGTAGCTGATATTTCTAAAGAATATTTAATTGAAATTACAGAAAAGTATTTGTCAAAAACCTTTCAGATTTTTTTCCATGAACTTTTCTAAGAGTTCTACATCAAACTTCTCTCCAAAAATTATAGTATAAACGTCTCAATTTTGACATCCATCGTTGGTGTGAAAAGTTAAATTGAATGTATGAACTTGTTGAAAAATGATATACAGTTGAATGTTGAAAAATCGGAAAATGATAACTTACCCTTTCAAATGAGTAATAAATTACTTCAATATTTTACGGAAAATACGTTACAATATCATGAAATCCTTCAGATTTACGTTAAACTGGACAGCTTCTTACAAAGATTCTGTACAACACATCATTTTCATCAGATCTTACCCACATTTAATTATTTTATCTTGGAAAGAGAACTGATAAGCCATGAAAACCAACTTTTACTATGGTTCTCTAACTCGATATCGCATCTCGAGATGCGAAATATCGAGCAAGGGAAAGATGACTGTATCTCCGACAATTGTTGGCTGGGTTTAAGCCGGAAAAGGATTGATGAATTAGAAAATTTTACTGTAGAAAACATCGATTACCTGACCGGGCTTGCCGAAGCTGAATGCGCGAACAGAACATCTTCCGGGTCTAGTGGCCGTTGATTCTGCTTCTGAGTGCTGTAAACTTTCGACATTTCTCGCGATGTCCGTTTCGTTTCCATCGTCAGTAGTAAATTGATTTTCCTGAACTCTTCTGCTACCGTCACCTCTCACAAACGACACGAGCGGTAGAATGAACATCGAGAAACACAAAAACTGTGGAACGAATGTCGTCTGACACGATCACAAATCATAAATTTTGCATAGATTTCAGAAATTTCCTATCATAAACAACAAGAATTATATAATCCTGCTTGTTTTGTAGAATGTGTCACACATACAGTGAAAGCAGCTTTTATTACGAAAAAAATAGCAATAAAAGGCGTCGCCATCGTGATCAACTACATTCATTTGACATTTTTCTTATGTACGTTCGTTTGACCGCTGGTATTGTGAATGCTGAAGGCAAAGGCTGTCGAATGTCGACGAAAACGTATCAACTACCGTGACTGCTTACAACACTGCTTCTGCATTTCTAATATGTATTTGTTATTGTCTTTGAAGCATCTTCCTCTTGCTGTTTCATGTCACTCTTAATGATGATTTCGAAAACATTGCATTGATGTTTTGGCAGATAAAACATCTTTTGGAAGAATTGAGGAAGAAGAACTTTAGCTCATCAAGTTCTTTAAGATGATGAATGATGTTCACGATAAAGTAGGGAAAAAGTTCGACTTGAACTTGTTCTGAACCAGTGAATGAATTGTCACCCAACACACAGCAACAAAGAAGTTGTCATCTCCTATTCTTGTTGCAACAATTTAATTCCGCAACATCAGTTTATCACCACTTGAACAGAATATGACAAAGATTGATCACCACGTACGCAGCGATTTTCTGGGCTTTGCATTGCAATTTTCGAGAACTTTTTCTGTGTTAGTAACCATTGGCACAATATCGAACAGCACGCCTAAAACGAATTTGGTTTTGTGTTCAAAATAAATAATCCATCGCGAATTGAAAAGGTTGCAACAATGTTGTGCCCTGTGATTGTCATGACTGTAGTATCCGGACACTTTCCGACTGCTTTCAGCCATCAGCCGATTCTCCACTTCGGCTGAAAATTCAACAGCCGTTTTCACCACCGTCATCCACAACAATCTTCACTAAACTGAAGTCTCGATTCGACGACCAGCCTGGAAGCTGTTTTCGCGCTCATTCAAGCTGTCAATAGTTACACTCAAATCAAAAAGTGCTCATATAGAACATGCACGCTAATATCAAACATGCACGCTAAAATCAAACATGCACGCTCAACTAAATTCAAGTTATATTTCAATTTAAAATCAATAAACCCGCTCTAGCTACCACAATGACAATTTTGCTTCTGATTGTATCCCAATCCGCAACAATATGGATAAACGGGTTGTGAGCGACTTGCTTTGTTGTTTGTTTTTCGTCTCCTTTGATGACAATTTGATTCATTGTTCTGAACTATCTAGTCGTTGATATTATTCGTTATGTTCTCTCATTCAGTGAAATAGTTTCGTTGAATGAATTGAAAATCTACTGGAAGTAAACTTTTGAGTTCACTCCAAATCCGAAATTTTGGTTGCTTGGGTAGTACCTTTTCCATCTACTATTTACAATTGGTTTTTCAAAATGTTCAAATTTATGGTCGTTTGACTGCTCCTGTCGAGTAAGTAAAGAAACTGCGTTTGGATTAACAAATTGATGGACCCCTCGGAGATTATTGTCAAAACTTTCATTGAGGACCCCTCAATTCTTGGTTCACTGAAACTGCCTAGTAAACAGTTTGGTTGGTACTAGTTTTGCTATACAATTCACTCGTATAAAATGCTTGGAAAGGCTATATACATAGCAAAGTGGAGGCCGTATTCGCAGTTCGCACGACTTTTTTAGACTATCCGTGGTCAGCAATACGAAATTTCGATGAAAATGAAAAAAAGTTTTCACCTAGTCTCCAAAACAGAGCAAGAGAGGAAAGAATATATTAGTTTTACATAGGTTCGCATCGGTATCGGTCAATGATCGGGAATGTTTCGCAAGTTGTACCAAGCTTGATAAACAGCAGCTGCGAAAGAGAGCCCCAAAGAGAGAGCGACGGTAATCTCCTTTTTTTCTCGCCTATTTACCATTGGCGGTAGGTGTTCTACTTCACTGGCATAATAAACAATATAGCAACAGTTTTCCCCAGATTTGGAGCTTGTTTAGATGGGTTGTATCATGCAATCTTACTTATACCCCGATATAAATCAATGCAGTAGCAATAGGTAATAAACAGACTCTCATCATGCGTTGCGGATCATGATTGTTACCGAGAGCGATAAGTGAGAGATACTCTCAATTTTCCCAGAATTCAACCCCTGGATATGTGGTTTACTGGGTGTCGTAAGCGTAAGCATAAAGCATAAGCATTGATGACCGTACAATTCGTAGCTGCTACTCCGTGATTGACCAGAGTAATCGAAGTTGCCAAGTATTCGAAGGAACCAAGAGACGTAGCTTCAAACATTAAAAAGTCAATAACGGCGCCAACCACGTCCTTACGGTTATCGGGGAAGGGTAGGAATGTTATTGGGACATCCATTGTTACTAGAGTCTGAGATTACCTCTGCATCTCCACGGTTGTCAAGGGAAGGAGTTTTGTCTGTAGGAAGGGGTCATAGCTGCATGATCTGGATTTATCTTGGTAAGTGATGGGATTCATGCAACCTCAGTTCGAAAAAAATCACCTATCAGTACGGTAAGTCGACACTTTTAGCGTCGAACCATTCAAAGATTATTTTGTATAATGGTAAAAATCAGGTGAAAGAAAAGATATAAGGTTTTAATGTTTTACAAGAGTGTAAATCGATGCAACATTCCCATCTTTGTCATGGTAAAAATACGTTTCATTATATTTTGAACATTGAAAATAAAAACATTAAACGAGCTCAAAAAACTGATCATTCATCCTAAACTGAGCAGCTGTAAGCTACTTTCATCAGCATACTCATTTCACAAAAAAAACAAAATATCACTTCGGCGACGCGAAAACCTGAACTTGATCCGCTGTCTGGCTCTCCAGTTTTACGTGGTTTACTGGGTATCATTGTTCAAAAATTTCCAAAACAACTCCTTCACAATAACATGTTTTTGATAGCGGTCGCCATATTGGATTTTATCGAAAAAAAAAAAACTGTATGCTGTTTACAAAGACCATTTTCAAAAGCTTTTGAATCATTGGAAAGCTGGAGCTAGTTTTACATAAAATATGTAAAAATCAGAGGAGTAAGATTTTTTTAAATCATAAATTATAATGGAGGGATAGAAAGAGGGTTGACTCGATATTGAGGCACGAAACATCTAGTTATAAAGAATTGACTTTTCCGCGTTTTTCGGGTATTTTTGAGTATTACGATTGATGCTAGTACTCATATCATATGTTGATTTATTTGACGTATGTCTATTGCATATGTGAGCAACGTTAACTATTTCTTTGAATTTTATAATTTTACCCGAATTATTTTCATGGTTATAGTATACCTATGTTGACAGGTATGCGTCTGTTTCAATTCAAAACTCTTCAGAGCAGGTCTGCCCAGCCTGTTTAAACCGCAGGCCACACCTTAGCAATAAAACTTGGTGGCGGGCCATTTGTTTTTGTATTCATCCAACAACCCAATTTCAATAAAATCAAACAAAAATCAGTCAATAAAAAGGTTATAGTAAAAAAAGACACACACGTTAGTGCTGGTGTGGACGATTTGCCCTTTGAAGGAATCACCACACTAGGCTACGGGCTAGTATGCTACACCCATTGGCACTGTCGGAGTACGTTTCTGGTGAAAAGTTTTCCGGACTGAAGCGGGAATCAAACCCACGCTACTTGAATCGATGCGGCTAAATGCTTGGTAACACTAACCGCACGACCACAAAGCCCACAAAAAATACAGTTTTTGGAAAATATCAAAATTATAATTGTTACTTGGCACCTTTTCTGAGGATTTGGTGAGGACTAAAGAATCGTTTAGTATTTTTTATGGGAATGAAGTCCAAGTTTTCATAAGAAAATTTTTCAGAATTCATTTAGAATCCAACCTGGCACTGAGAGTGCTGCCCAGGATTCAAAAAGAATCCTGTCCTTGATATCTTGAAAAAGCCACCCAAGACTTTGGGAAAAATTTTGGAAAGGATTGATTAAGGATTATGCGCAGGATTTTGTGTAGATTACGCTTAGAATTGACATAATGCTGCTGTTTTGTTATCTTGACCAGGGAACTGTGAAATTGCAGTCTAGTGTTTTACATGAATTCTGCTCAGAATTCTATTAGTCATTGTGAAAATTATGTGCCAGATTCTGTTTTTATTTCATCAAGGAAAATGCAAAAGATTTTGTATGCATCTTGTCTAATACTCTTGAGAATCTTGCACAAGGTTTCCATACAATTCATGTTAATAATTTTGGTAGAATAATGCCCTAGATTGTGCGAAATTTACTCTCAGGATTTTGTGAGATATTGTTGACTTATATGACCTTTAATTGGAAATTCGATTTATTTATCTAAACTGGGCTGTCTCATTAAGAACTTGGTAACATCAAACAAAATTAATATGCAGAGCAGTTCTAACGGATATTCAAATTCTGAAAAAAGTGCATTGAATCCAGCTACTAAACTAATTTTCAAAATTTGAAATTTTAGGTAAAGTTCATTTTGAAAGTAAAATAAAACGAAAGAAAATGAAAATAATTGAATAACTTGAGATTTAACTACAAGTTGGTAGAATAAGCAACAAACAGGGCAGATATGGAACGAATCCTCAAACTCTTCGCGGGCCGCACAAAATGAAGGTACGGGCCATACTTTGGGCAGCCCTGCCTTAGAGCAAATAGGTACATGGAGACACTTGGTTGTTCACGTTTGTTATCTATAGTGCGTTTCCAATGATAAAATAGTCATTATGCCCATGGAAAACCGTAATTTTAATGACTGAGGGGGGAATGGCTGGAAAAGCTTAACTGGTGTATTGTGGAACACTCTCTCTTAGAGCCAATTTTCGCTTTAAACCCTATTGAACTGGGTCAAATGTTTGAAAAAATGTTATTTAAGACCAATATTCTTCGCCATTATTTTGTAAAACTTTGGAACAAACGCATAGGAACGCATGATGGCTGATTCTTCTTTCTGGCGTTACGTCTCCACTGGGCCAGAGCCTGCATCTCAGCTTAGTGTACTTCCACAGTTATTAACTGAGAGCTTACTATGCCAATGACCAGTTTTGCATGTGTTTATCGTGTGGCAGGTACGAAGATACTCTATGCCCTGGGAAATCGAGAAAATTTCCAATCGAAAAGATTCTCGACCGGTGGGATTCGAACCCACGACCCTCAGCTTGGTCTTGCTGAATAGCTGCGCGTTTACCGCTACGGCTATCTGGGCCCCATATGATGATGGCTGATGATTGTTTCCAATTCGGCGTTTTCTTGTCTTTAGGCATATTTCGCCTAGTATTTGTCCACTAATCAAACTATCAAAACAAAGCCTTTCTTGTCTATTGACATTTTTCCTTTAATTGTTGTGCACTAATCAAACTTCCATAAGTTGATGTTCGATGTTTGAAATTACATAATTACTATGAAGATCCCCTCAAACAGCTTTCCAAAGCATTTCTGTTCCATATTTCCATGAGTCGATGGTTCCTTCAGTATCTACTCATGGAGCTTTGATTGTACCAATAGAAGGAAGAGCTCTATGGTCGGGCCTTAACTTGTTTTGACTCAAATTTTAGGCATTTTTTTTTGTTTTCCGTGCACCTTTCGAAATGTCAGATAGGAGCTACCCCAGTGTTGAAAAGCAAAACCCCTGTTGCGTTTCTGTCGACTAAGTGATCAAAAGTGTCAAGATTGATATTTTGACCCATTTTTTAAATTAAGGTTTATACAGTCAACTCTCCCTTACTCGATATCGAGTTAGAGAACCATAGTAAAAGTTGGTTTTCATGGCCGTCCCTTGGATCACATTTGTACTGGTTTTGAGTTCTATAACTCGATACCTCTCTAACTCGATGCTACCTTCAATATCGAGTCAGGGATTGTTGACTGTATATGATATAGCCGTTATTTTAACGGAAAAATTTGTCAGAGTAGTAGCAAAAACACGCCCTAGCGTGTTATATGATAAAAACAAGATGGTATTAAAAATTTTAGGACCCTATTTGATGCTGAAAACTAACAAATTTCGGAAAACCGTTCGATTTCGACGGTTTGATAGTTGCCAGAATCGAACCGTGGTACAATCAAACGGGCCCTGAATACCTTCTGAAAGTGATAAGGGTATTATAATCAATATTTCGCGTATTGAATGACAATGCTCAATACTTTCCCAGCACTAATAAGCCCCGAAAATCAGATGTTAACCGAAACATTCCCACATACCTTTGGTCGCCACTTCCATTTTGAGAATCCTTACTCGGATCGCTTCCTGTTCTCCAACCGTTTTTTCTACTCACACACCTCACAATTATCACACCAATTATCACCAGGGATCCCCACCAAACACCGTAACACTGGCACCAGCAGTTTTGGAATTTTCGGACCCTCCCTTTGGGAGAGGGGGGGAAGATTTGGTTTTTTGGGGAAGATTTTTTTGGAGGAAAATTTTCGCTCCTAGACAAACGCACACACGTCGTCGTCGCGTTGACAGTTCGATCCGAAATGAGCCCTCCGCCGAGTGCCATGGCGCACTATGATGTGTCCCGGTGCGATAAAAATGGGCTGAGCGGCCCACGTGGTTGGAAAGCGTGGATAACATACTATGCCTCAAATAAATTGAGTGTGGTGGATAAACATCATAATGCGACCGGAGGATTCCCAGACTGGAAGGGTGCCAGCCGTTTCCTATTTCCACATGAATTGCACTGAATAGTACGACGGTGCTGTTGTGGGAATATTTATAACTGCCGTAGCACATCATTTCACATAAAGGCATAACTATCCTATTTGGATTTTCCAACCGAACGCATGTTTTCATCGAATAACCCTTTTTTCCACAAAAAAAAAATCGTGAAATAAATGAGCGTCGTAACAAAAATTATGACCATTTGTATGCGAAAACAAACTTCGAACTTTGTGCGACATTTTCTCAATGCCTCAATTTTTCGTATGGGACGATTTCGCTTCTATAGGCAGATCAGTTCATCGGGCACTGAATACGATTGGCGTATTCTTCCGGGTTGCAGACAAAATCCTGGCCCCCTTCCAAGAAGCGGTAAATATGCTGCAAAATGTGGCATTTTGTATGCAAAAGTACGAGTAGACGACTGCCAGCAGCATCCACAAATCGATTCCTCCTAATTGGATTACAATTCATAAGTCTACAAACGGTTTCCGGTTTCTCAGATTTAATGCCATATAATTAATGCGGTTGAGTGTATAGCCAACTCCCAATCGAATCGGTTTGTTCCAACATTCGCAATTCTGATCAGGAAAATCACCTGCAACATCGTCTGGGCCAGAAGTTCGTCGGTTTCCGCGCTCGGAACTCACTCCCACAGTGACACCACCAACACATCCGAATCGAAGAAAAGCCGGCCGTCTTTCGGTGTTGGTGAAACCTGCGACAGGACCTTTCCAACAGATTTTCCCAAACCCCACTCGCCCATCATCCCACCGGCACCCGGAATGGGGTGGTTCGGTTTTCCCACAACCGAACCGAATCGGTCGGGAAAACCCCCGTCTAGACGGTCTCATCGTAGCAGGAAAACCATGCACTACCACATGGAAGCGCTGCAGCAAAAGCGCCTTCCGGACGACGTGAATGGTGTTGGTGCCAGACGACATACGCCAGACCGGACCAGACCTGACCGAACCGGGGGGAAAGGGTTTCCATGGAAAACCCGGCGAAAACAGCGAGCGCGGCAGACAAAATCAATATTGTTGATTACGGAGCTACGGAGCGCTACCGGGTTCGTTGGCGTAGTCACTGTAGGCTGTCGAGGTCGGGTTGTGCGACGGGTTTTGTTCCTGCTTCGATATCCTTGTTCCATTTTGCATTGTGGGGGGTGGAGAATTGGATCACAAAGGGAAATCAGTGTGAATTTTGTGAAGGGCTGTTTTTTGTGCAAAAAGCGATGGTCATGGAAAATGCAATAAATTTAGGGAGACGTCGATTGCATGCAAGTCTACCATCTTGTAGGAAAATTTAATTGCCTTTCACACGACTTTGATCGAATATTTCTTTACGAAAAAAGCGTTCTTATAATAAGTGCTTGAACAAAAAATGTTGCGGATGGCCTAAATTTTTTGGTTTCAGTTCAAACTTTATATGATTGTTTTTCAATAGTAAATGAATTGTTTATCAATAGTTTTTTTTTCTGCTAAACCAATTAATTTACTATTGAACTAACCTGATGAGTGTGAAGTCATATTCTTGTAACTATTGCACATTATTCATACTGATGCAGTTTCTTAAAGTTTGTCGAAAATCAATGGAGCTCTGAAGCTACCATGACAAAGAGAGGGTTAAAGTTCATAATCATTTTGATGTTCAATAGCTGAAGCACACAAAAATGTGTATGGAAATCTGATCAGAAGAAAATAGCAAGCCTATAACAAGCACATACCAATCTGAGGTACAATACTTCGACTTGTTTTTGACTTGCTTTTATATGGAAATGTATTAAGTATGGCGATCTGATACAGACCATGACCATATTATGCAATCATTACAGAGTTAGCTACTGATGAGCCATTCTTTTTGATTTTTTTATGAGGAAATATAATCAAAAGAGGAAATATCTAATTGCTAATCGGGATGCTTTCAGCACTTTTCACGAGGTCTATTCTTCTAATTTAAACCTTTCTTATAGATACTTTGTCACGTAACTTGTGCTTCACAAATTCATTGACTAAGTGCGCATAGTTTTCAATAAACGCAAATATATTTTTGTCATAAAATTCATTAAAAAATGTTGCTCAGACCTTGATAAAGGTTTGAAAATGGGAATAAAAATAAACAGTTTCTGCTTTAGCGTTAACGTTCAGCTTTCAATTTTTTTATTTTTCTTTGAAAATTCATGTTTTGGCCAGTTTTTATTAAATGATATAGATAAAACATTTTTTAATCAAATGTGCTGGATACAAAGTTTAAAAACAACTAAATTAGCTAAACGAGGTAGAACCGACTTGGAATCGGTTGAGTATTCATGAAGTTATGATAAAACAAAGATGATATTTTTAGTAAAATAAGGACAAAATGGTGAAAACTGCTTTCAACTACTCAACTCAATTTTTTCATTTTTCGACAATTTTGATGTTCCACGAGCTTTTCATAAACTTAAGTTTGAAGGATTGAATTATAACTTGAAAATTCGCCTTTAAGTTGTTCTTAATCTAAACATTTTTGGCTCAAACTTGGAGAAAAAGTTACACGTCTTCTCGATGAGAATCGAACTCACGACTCCTTGTTTACTAAATAGGGCGCGTTATCCATACACAAGCGGACTCATGGATGCAGAAGTTATCTAGTGAATAGGGAGTCCTATTTAAGTCGTGAGTTCGATTCTCACTGAGAAAACGTGTAACTTTTTCGCAAATCAATTTGTCCATTAAATCAAATTGCAAATTATATGTAATGTTAAGTTTTTGGGTATTTGCTCAACTTTCTACTCGGCTGATTAGCTGTAATCCACGAATCAAAATTAAAAAAGTCAAGCTTGCAGGTTTTCCTCATTATGTGATTTGAATTCAGAAGAACACAGATTTTTTTTGGTTTTAAGAACTGTCGAGAAATTAGTCACAACCTATTGGAAATTTACAACTCTACAACACTCAGAATCGGGAGAATCGGGAAATTGATCTCAAAGGGGTGGAAATGATGCTCGCTCGGAATGAGTAATAATCAATTGGTGAGACAGAGAAGACTCTTTGGCGTGGTGGAAATTCAAAATTTGATAATGTATTCAATTCTAGAACTTTTTGAGTGATGTTTAGAAAGATATTTTGAACTTTTCTAACCCGCTTTAAGATAGAAACACAGAGTAGTTTATATAGCTATACTTGAAAATTTAGAAAGACTTTTTAGCAAAATATCTCAGGAGTAATTGAAAGCAAAAGTGATCGATACAATCTCAAATGTCTGGCAAATGGGGTCCTAAAGCTTTTGATGAAACATTAATTTAATAAAAAAAAAACTTTACAACTCTACAACATTCAAATTTTGACAAAATCTTCTGGGGGGCTGAAGCAATGAATATTGGGGCAGAACATTCGATTTTTCAGTTTAGCTCTTTTCGCATCAATTTGGGCCAACCTTAACAACATTTTTGAATATTCAATGTTTCTGACTGTGTACTGACCGTTATTAACCAATTAAATTACATTAATTTTCGTCAGCAATATCCCTCTCAATGCCCATAGTGTTATCCCCGGTGGGCGGCCAACAACCTTTGAGATTATACGACTCCATAGTGTTGAATTGGTTTGTTGCGAAAAACCAATCTCCCCCCCCCCATGAGGAAGGACTTCAGGGCAACCCGATTCGGTCGATTTATATTACACGCGAGCAGCATCCTGTAAATTCCCAACTCCTAACTTTCCAAAGGGTGATGTTGGTAGTAGTCATAAATTAGGTTCAGAGTTTCGACGGAGACGACGTCGACGACGACGACGACGACATCATCATCAATGTCGTTCGTGTTAGGGGTAGGTTATGGGGCTGAAGTCGTCGTCATTGTCGGGTGACACAGCAAAAAATAAATTGTCATTTTATCTGCACATTAGTCCAGTTGTAAATTTGGTGTACAATTGGGCGTTTTAAACGTATAATACTAGCCGGCGACTACTGAAAATCTGAGTCTAGAAACTGATGAAACCGATTTGGTAAGGTAACAAGAAAGATGTAAGAGTTTGATCAGGACTTGAATCGTGATCCATGGACAAGCGCGTGAGAGTCGCTCTCATGATCCACTGCACATCCTAAGAATCTGTTTATCGTTTACTGCTACAACTCTGATTATATCGGAGGGATAACAGTGCAGGATAAAACTATCTAAACAAGCTCCAAACTGAATGGACACTATTGCTATAGGATGTTCGAGGATTGTTTACCATGCCAGTTAAGTAAAACACTTACCCCCCATGGGAAATGAGCGATAAAAATGGACATTTATCATCGCTCTCTCTCTCTCTTTGGGGCTCTCCTTCGCTGCTTCTGTTTATCAAGCTTGTTACAACTTGCAAAACATTGCCGATCATGGTGTTTTCCTACGCTCGCTGTGATCAAACTTCGAAATCAATTGAGAAGGAATTCTGATGTTTTCAATAGGTAGCAAAAAATCCGTTATTTTTCACTGTGTACCCTTGTCTGTCTCACTCGTTCCAACCGTTCGAATCGAACCTGCTTCCTAACCTGACTGGGACTGAATGGGTGGAAGTTTGGCAGTCTCATTTTGTATCAACAGGATACATTTATTTAAAAAACGGAAAATCCTGGCGAGCGACGGGGAGGGGACGCAATCCAGACGCACCGCATCAGACAGTGGAAAACATTTATCACGTGCGGGGGTGGAAGTGTCTGCTGGGAAATTTGGTGGGAGCGAGTTCGTTCACTGTGGCGGGAGAGTGCGTATGTTTGATTGTGTTTGTGTATGTTTATATGGGTTTGATGCACTCCGACCGGCGGCAGCGCGGAAAAATACAATGCCACTGGGATGGAAATTTTCCACTATGCGGGAATTAGGTGTAAAATGCGCTGTCGGGCCGGAACGCGTCTGTGCGATATATGCAAGATAAAAGGTATTCTAGTCAAATTTGATCATTTCATACGATATATCTATCATTTTTTGCGCTTGTAATGAGAAAACGTTTTCCAGTTTCCACATGACAAAATAACGGTGGTTTTGGCAACCTTAGGAGCAAGAGTCGTGTGGCAGAATGCGTCATGCTTAATGGTTGCTTAGAACAAAAAAATCACAGTTAAAATTGAGTTTTTCCTTCTGGGGCGCATATTACCCGTCTTCCCCATACAAAGGAATGGCCGGCACTGAGAAGTGCTAGGTTTGGGACGACATTAATGTATGGCCGGAAACCGATAAGATTTTCGATGGGGGAGCAGGGAGTGAAATAGTGCCAAAGGGCTCAATTTGGGACGAAGCGCCAAGCAATCGCTCCCGTCGCTATCGAACGGTGCATTGAATTTTGTGACACTAATTAATTGGATTTCCCTGGTGAAGCGCGGTAAATGAGCGGTTGATTGGCAGGTTGGAAGCTGACGCCGCGTTTTGGGGTGTTGGGCTCTGGTGGGAGAATCGGGAAATTGATCTCAAAGGGGTGGAAATGGTATTCGCTCGGAATGGGTAATAATCAATTTGTGAGACGGGCGAGACTCTTTGACGAGGTGGAAATTCAAAATTTGATAATGTATTTCATTCTAGAACTTTTTGAGAGATGTTTAGAAAGAAAAAGCAAAAGTGATCGATACAATCTCAAATGTCTGGCAAATAGGGTTTTAAAACATTTGTAAAACAGTGTTTTTATAAAAAACATGAAAAAGCGTGTTCTTGTTACTACTTTGGCGAGTTTTCCCAATCAAATAACGGCTACATCATACTTGAACATTTGGATCTTGACATTTTGGATCATGTTTGGCGTTCACTGAGTCGAGGAAAAGGCCACAGGTGCTTTACTTTTTAACACTGGGGTTGTTCCTATCGGACATTTCGGAAGGGGCACAGACAACAAAACACACTAATAATTTGAGTTTAAACCAGAGAATGTGACAAAATCTTAAGAAAAAACAGGAAAAACTCTTTTTTTTTATTTATTTTTGTTGAACTCGGGAAATTCCCGGATGAATCTAATTAAAAAAATTAGCACGTTCAATCTTAATTCAAAATCTTAGCTTTCTCACTATTTCCGTAAGACATTTTACTAATAAAATATTCTAAAGATTATAACAAATCTTCGATCTGTGTATTGCAACATCAATCATCAAATAATAAAATCGAATCTAGCATCGCACAATTTATTTTAAATTGTCCACTTTGAAAGTATTTACAGTGTGATCACAATATAGCTCTTATACTATGTTGGAGCATTATCAACAGCTTCTCCCTTCCCCTCCTTTTGGGACGTTTCACATCCTTCCACTTATACTTTTATCATAGATGCTTCCCAAAAACATTCTGGCATGTTAACGATATCAAACATGGCTACAACGGCTAGAAGAATTTCCGATTGGATTTACATCGGTAACTCATTACTCAGATGCCTGATTTGAATACAGTCTTTGGCAAAGTTATACCTGGTGAATGTATCTAACAGTCTCAGTGTAGCTCTAACCCTCAATGATTTTACCCATTTAGTCATAAAGACGTTAAGCATAACCCAGGTATCATTGGTAGCTGAGTAACAGTTTATTTAGCTGAAAAGGCTGTATAAACCGCATTTTAGCTGAATAAGCTGTTATTCAGCTCCCAATGTTACTTGGAAAGGATGTTAGGCACGTTTCTCCGAAAGTCAATTCTTCAAACAACAGATCTCCGAATGCCCATTTTGCTCGAATGCCAATTTCCCCGAATGAGTCGCTTTCCCGGAAAGTGATAAGGTTCAAAAAGGTGCAGGAATTATCTTCATCTGAAAGGGTGGTGAACTAGAAAGAACAAATAAAAGAAGGTCATTCTCGACTAAAATACTATCAAAGATGCAGAGGAGGGTGAAACTCAAAAGAACCACCAATCAAATAAAGAAGGGTGCATTTCAGACCACCCTGAAATGTATGAAGTTATGACAAATGTGAGTACCTTGAACTTTTCGGGGAACAGGGTTATTCGGGGAAACGGGATATTCGGGGAACTGGCATTCGAGGAACTGACGTTCTGGGAACCGACATTCGGAGAGAAGTAGCACAACCGCATAGAATACGTTTGGAATAATGGACGTATGGCATAAAACAACTCGTGTATGCCATTTGTCAAGTTTTTGATATTTGGCACCCATTGACAAATTATCGTTTTGTCTCAAGTTCCAAACATGACTCATATTCCGAGCAATGGCGATATCGAAGGTAAAAATTAGTATTTTCACAACATTTGAATGAAAAGAATTTGAATCATAGAATAATTGAACACCCTGTGAAAAAAATTGAATGATTTTCTTGAAAGTTTGCTATACATAGTCGAGTATTCGGAATATGAGTCATGTTCGGAATTTGAGACGAAACAATACATAACGCTGAAGGAGATGAGTGGGTGTCCCTGAGATGTTACAGGCAAAAATATAAACATATTTACAGCTATACAATGCTAAAAATTATTATAACATTATGGCTCGAACAGTTTAATATGAAAGAAGAGAAAACATAAAATTATTTAAGTGGCTTTTGCCTTCATTGAAAAAATTATAAATGTAAAACTTTGAAGAATAGCCTATGATTTCAAGAAAGAAGATTGACTGATGAGAAAAATATCAGTAATAACTGCATTATTTTCTGAAATGATGTGACGTAGATGAGCAGCCTAAATCAAATGAAGAAGATACATATGCTCTAAAATATCAGCAGTTCTAAAGTCAATAATACTCTCAACCAGATAGCTATGACAAACAGCCAGAAGAGAAAATCTTTGATGGAAGCAATAGTAGCTAGTTAAATGTGTATAACCATACACAAGAAGAAAGCATCAGACCATGTACAGTAAATTTTCCTTGTACTGTATCTTCTCAGCATTACATCCCTTTTGGGACAGATCCTACTTCCCAGTTAAGTGTTATAGGAGCGCTTCCACAGGTGACTAGGGGCTTCCTTTGATTTTTAGACGCGGACGTTATTACGGAGCTAAGGTACGCTCTGTACATTATCCGCATGACTTTAATCGTGCCCTCTTCTAGAATGTGATTGTCAGTGGATTTAAAACTATGAAGTGACTGTATTGCAATCGCTGAAAGAATTCCATTTTCCATTTCGAAAATTTTGCCTCTCGTCCAATTTGCCGAACGTCCATTATGTCTATCGTATTTATTCGTAGTAATCGTAGTAATTCCCATACAAACTTTGCATGATTTCACGTTAAAAGTGTATTATCATAAGCATGAAACGAGCTCACCACTTGCACAACTCGAACCGGACACAACGGAATGAAAAACCATGCACTGCTTAAGTAGCTATCCGAAGCTTCCGCTAACGAGGTTTCGACTGTTCATTGCTTATTTTAAGACGACGTGGTACATTCATTCATAGCAACATAAATCGTATCAACTGTCAGAAAATTGAGTCGAAAACAAGGCTGGTAAAAAAGTATCGGGGCAAAACAAACACCTTTGTCGAATTTAGTGAGAGCAATGTTATCAATGAGTGTTAACAGTTTGGATATATAAAAGGACTCTCATTTAACCATACTAGCGAGAAAACCTTTTCCGGGTTCGTCATTTTGCTCGAAAATTAGATTCTTCCACCTCCTTGAATATAAATCAATTTTTGCAAGAGAGAAACTTGAAGTCAAAATCCTACTGACAACTAAATTATACAGATTTCACTTAGTGTATAGTTTTTGTTTATGAAAAATGCTCATTCTCAGAGAATTTCTCCATTTCGTAGCATATGTTCATTATGCCTCTTATTCCCCTAATGATGTAGCTATTTAGTATGGATCAATTCCCACTTAGTAAAGTTATCAGTTTAACTTAAATATGTATAAATACTATAAAAAAAAACATTTTTTTTATATGGGACCATAAGCCACGTGGTCATTTATGAGAAAATTTGAAAAAAAAAGATTGCGTTGCATATGGACAGCCAGTATCGAGTGTTTAGCTTAACATTTACGTTGTGGAGTGTAACGTCTATTTAGTTTAGTACAAAAAATGTGGCTTGATTCAAAAAAAAAAAAAATGTTTGATTCAAAACATTTTGTTTGATTCAAAAAAAAAAAATGTTTGATTCAAAAATTTTTGTTTGACTATTACTAATATTTAGGTTAGATTTTGTAATCAAGCTCATATGAAAACGTTTTAAAATTTATCAATGCAATTAAATGTGCTTACCTAATAACATTAGCGTGAGGCCCGATTTAATGAAAAATTTAATTGTACGTTCTGTCAACTTTTCAGGTCCCATCCCCAGCAGAAATTGATAGCAAAATGATAAGAGTTATTATTACCTCGTAATCATCATTCGATAATTAAGTTTGTTGAAATTAACAGCCAGCATAAGCAGAATGAGAACTTAAGGCCCAAGTAAAATCAAAACAAATGTAGTAATTGAACAATCACTTTTCTAGAAACTAATCAGTAAATCAAAAAACGTAAAAGCACACAGCAGTTTTATTTCAAAAATAGAACAGCTGTGTGTTTTTACTTTTTTTTTGAATTGTCGATAGTTTTAGAGAAAACTGCCTTTTCAGTTGTGGCATTTAGTTCTATTTTACTTGGGCCTTCAATTTGTTCGGAATATCCAAATCGGGTAGGTGTACCATTATTCGTCACCGTTTGACACCTAATTTATCGATATATGGAGAGAGAGCTGTGTGATAACATATTTTGTTATTAAACTATTATCAAACATATCTGTCATGGATATTGAATGATAACACACTTTGTGATTATTCAGCCATCATTGATAATAAAACATCAAAACAATAACAGCGATAATAATTAAATCATATCCAAAAGTCTAATTTTCAATAATTTGTTGAAACGATTATAACAGTTGAAGACCAACCACAAAGTCAGTTTTTGGAAAAAAATAGATGATCATTTCAGAGAAAATTCCCTTATAACATTCCTGGTTGTGGAGTTGAGATGAGATAGAGGCGTTAGGTGATAAATCTCATTACGGTATGAATCAAATTTGTCAGCCCATTTCCGCAACAAGTTTTTTTTTGCTGAAATCACTTTCCAATCAAATTTTTTTGTTAATCTCTCGAAATATGGGCAAGGTTGAAAACAATAAGGAATAAAAATAACATTTTTGAAATTTGAAACGGTTGAGAAGCTTCTTCTATGGCAGTTTTCTGAAAGTCATATTCAAGTTTGTAGCAAATTTATAGAAAACATGCTTTAACCCTCTAATACCCAAATTTTTATTTTCGATTTAAATATTATTTTTCGTTATCTAAAATCATTCTAAACACGTTCTGGGCAATTATTTATTTTTATTCGCAAATTTTTGAATTTGGGTTTTTGATTTTTATAATTTTTATTTTTGAACATCCCTAACTTTTTTCATTTTTTCCTGAAGCCTTTTGTGATTGTTGATTTTTGGCAATAATAAAAATTTAAATTTTTGTGGTACTTTTAAAAATATTACATTTTTAATTTTTTTTCGGAGCGTATTTTATTTTCCGTGTAACTAACGAAAAAAACAGGTTTGAAATTATTTTGATACCACCTGGCTCTTCTTTTGTGATAGGTCGATCGTATAAAAATATAAAAGGTACGATTTTTTATATTACACGTTAAATTAACCCCGGGCATTTATAGGTTATATAAGAATACAATTTTTCAAACAATTTTCAAAAATACAAAAAAGTTTCAAAAGTCATAAAAAACTTTTCTTATATGCGTGTTATGAGTCAAGGTTTAAGCCAAAAATAAAATAATTTTGATTTCCGAGCTACGAAAAAATACACAAAATTCCAAAGTGTACCCCGTCTAAAGGCGGGGTTGGGTATTAGAGGGTTAAAGTGCTGATGAAAGTCTATTGATCAAGATACACCTGCCACGTCAGAACGCAGACCATTGAGGGGAATGGGGAGGAATAGGGCAATATTCAAACCTGAAAAGACGATAGATGGCTCTTTTCCAGTGTAAGGAAATCTGAAATCCTGATACAAAGAAAGCAACACGGAAGATGAACTGAACACAAAACAGTTTTATATTCACATTACGCTTGATTTCTAATCACTACTTTTGCGATCCAGCTTTCTAATTGCAAGTAATTTACGTTCGTAATTATTTTCAATGCGTTCTGAGAACTCTCTACTATTGAAAACTGAATTTTAAAAAAATTCGCTGGCGCCAACTGTTAGTATTTATAAACGATGTAAACAGTCGTTACCCTTTTGATGTTGCATTCAAAACTGGTCCACAGTAGACCGAATATACCACTGCATCTACGCCAATTCATGCGAGAAGGCATAGGAGCACGGTAATTTTATGGCAGAGAGGCTTGCTTTTGGTTAGCAGATTGCATCAGGCGTAAGGAAAGGCGTGCTATAATGATAGAATAATGGAAAAGTAAGGACATAGTTTTTTGTCCGTCTCTGGTTCTAAAAATACCATATCCTAGAGGGCTGCTAAAAAATCTTCAATTCTAGGTACAATGGAATGGAAACATACGAAAAGATGTAATTGAGAAGGTCTCATTTCTCAGAACCAATTTGGATACTGATACTTTCCAGAGGCAGTTACATTGTTAACGATTTCATCAGAAACGGGTGTCCGACGAAAAGATGTTATTCGGAAGCAACCTAATGAGAGTGTGCTCAGTTTGCGAAACCTAACAATGTTTTTAATTGAGTAGGTTTGTTAAACGTTTCTTCTGAGAAGAAGAAGAGCATCTCTCTTATAATTCGATGTATGAAACCGATTAGAATAGATTGTGATGTCAGTAATTCGCAATAAAAAGTGGATTTTCTCGCTGTAATGCTGTAATGTAAATATGCATTTTTCTGTCATTTTTCGAAAATAGTTCCGTTAAACCCTTGATAAAACCTTAGTTTCAGACAGCTGATACAAGCAGTTAAAATTTTTCGATATTTATGGGTTGATCTTTATAGTTGACAGTTTTCGATGTTTCGACCATTGGTTTGGGTCCTGATGGCCCTGATAAACCACAAACCGAAAAGTCGGAAGCTGTTCAAAATTCTTCTTTAAAACCATTGCAAATCCATTTACAGTAAAGTTCCGTCTCACTCAAAATTTTCCATCATTTCAGATTTCATCGCCACCCGACATTGTCTGAACTGTGTGTGCAACGGTGCAACCATATCGCTCGGAACCCCGCTAATCCTGGTCCCACACAAGTGCAACCAACAACGGTGCGACTGATAGCGACCCTCCGTAACGCATTCGACCCCGCGTTATCAAATGGCCTCGCGCGCTGCTTCAACCGCGAGCATTCGACGAGACATTATTGGCATCGTTGTCGCGCTTTCCAATGTTTGATTACAAACACAGCAGCATAATAATCGGCACCCTCGGCCCTGGACGGACACCCTTCTTCGTGTGAAAGGGACGCGTCACATCATCAACCCTAGGTGGACAACAATGACCCCGCGCGCGAAACTAGTTTTCCATCCTGTCAGGATGATTTTTTTCAGCCACGCCGAAAATTCCCATCCTATCCTGCGCCTTTGCCTGAAAAAGGGATTTAAAAGGGCCGAACAGGTTCATCGCAGCTGATTTGGGATTCCTAGAATTTGGGATGATGAAATGCATCCCGTGTGCGCGAAGCGAGCGATGCACACGAACCACAAAGGTAGCAATTTCTGCGTCTCGCGGTGTGTTGTTCTTATTACGGTTTTCTGGCGGTTTTGACGTTGATTTTTTCCCTTTTTTTCTTTGTAGGCATGTGTTCCGACCTTCGGTCCCGATCAAGATCAAGGACTTTGACGAGGTGGGAGGTTCGTATTTGGACGAATCGCTAGTTCATCTTCCGTCCGAGTAGGCGACGGAAACACGTGTTTTTGTTCTCGAAGGCGAAGCTTCTTCGCTCGGCAAAATGGGAAATAAGTAATGAAAGTCGTCGGGAGAGGAAGCCAAGACCACGACGACCAAGACGATGGTCGGGCCGCGACGCGCCACGCGATGATAGTATAAGTGCAGCGTATGTATTAATGCACTTTTTTCGCATTCCGACGACGGCGGCACACGAACTGCACACTGCAAGGGATGGTTGTCTCGTTCTAGCCGGAACGAGCTCGGATTCACACAAGCAGCCCGTTCGGTAGCATGGATCGCAGAAGGCGATGACGACGACGACCACGGCGATCGGCTCCGGTTGCACTTTTCACGGTTGCTTCGATTGCCGGCGCGCGAGGGGTGGCCGAAGGAACTTCGAGGAATTGCGAGAAAGAGCAAGTATCAATACGGCGACGACGAGTGCGAGGAAAAAACAAAATGGTGGACAAATTGCGGTCGGACTCGGTGCAAGAAATGTTGCAGCCGGGGAACGGAACCGGGAACTGCAATGTGCTGAAAGAATCGATGCGGAACTTTGACTCCGGGATAAGCTTCTCGGGGGGAAAGTTAAAGACAGTATTCCGGGTTGGGCTAATCCAATTAGACTGGGGACGAGGCCCCACACGCATACATAGCTATAGGCAGACGAAAGTCTCGGCCCGATACGGGTTCCCCTTGGCAACAGAGATCCAAAATTGACAAACCTGTGAGGGTAGGAAATCAAAACTGCTATAGATAAAGTACCTCTTTCTGCGGGAGATGTGCGAATCTTTATGTAATCGCTTCACTGGACGATCTGGGTTGCTATCGACGGATTCGACCGTGGATAGTTTCGCGAATGTACAGTTAGTTGCTCCAATTCAACCCAACAGCTCACACTATGCTTTAAACTTCACCACTGCCTGCCTGCCCGCACGCTTTCACTCTATCTCGAATATCACAAACGAATCTCAGTCGTCTCACTTTTGATTCATGATTTCGGCAGACGCTCTCGACTGTGTGGAAAACTGCACTGCCCGCGGAACACAAAACACTCACTGGTCGTATCGCTTCGATTCTAAATCATTGCACTCCGAATCCGAAATTGCCCTTCACTGTCGCGCTTCCGGTGAATCCGAACTAACTTTCGGTCGCTAAATAGCCGGCAGTGGTGCGAGAAACGCAAGGAGCGGGAGGAGGGATTCACCACCTTTCGCGGTAAGGTTCGATCACCTTTGTCTGTCCAAAATCTCACTCACTCACTCACCGCTTTGTTGCTCACCCGCGCGAACTACAGTCCCACTATTCAAACCAGAAATCAAATCGCCAAAAAAATCCAAGTCGGCGCGGCGCGTAGTGTAATGGCGGTCGCGCTACGTCACACTCTTTATTTTCCTCACTTATAACATTCACTGCTGTGCGACCCGTATCGGTGTCTACGGCCGACTTCTTGAACACTGACACTCTCGGTCCTAGAGAGACGGAGGGATCGGATTGCGGATCCTGAATCCGCTGGATTTGTTATGTTGCTTTTTTTATGCTGCTGCGAGGTCCCTCAGGATCCTAGGTAACGCGAGGAGGTTGGTTTGCTTTGATGGGTTGGAAGATATGGGAAAAAAAAATGTCTAGGACTAGAGCGGTCTTGAACCTGTAGTCCTGACGGTAACCAGTCGGCAGCAGCGCGTGTATGTCGTTTCACACCCGGTCGTCGCGGCTGCCATCCACTGCTGTGGTTCAAACTTTGTCAGAGTGGACAGAACCAGACGCACGAGACACACAGAGAGTTCCAACACACTTTACAGCACTCTACAGCAGCTACGGTACAACTGGCTACTGCTAGCCGAACTGTACACTTCTCACGGCACATACATCGCTGCGCTGCTGGTTGCTTCCGTAGGTCAGTGTATGTGCGAAATAAATAAACATAAAACTCGCCACCGAAGCACACAAACACAATGCAGGGAACCCACCAAGTTCCACCCAAGACTCGTTTTTCCGCGACCTCCCTACGAAAAAAAACTTCCTCCTCATTCCTCAACTCACTCGACAAGGAAGGCACAAAGACAGCTCGCTTCTCAGTCTACGAACCTGTCAAACTCACACACGTTCCCACTCGCACCAACCCCCCAAACCGTCACCCCCATCATACCCAACCTTGATCCTCACCTAGGACATCAACACCCCACAAACCAAGAAAAAAAATTCAACTCACTCACCCAAAAACCATTCAGCAGATCGCCGCAGTCTCAGTCGTGTTCAAACTCCTAACGCCGTTCCCGACAACTGCCTAACTTCCAAGTTCTTTCGCCCAGAAGACCACTATTCCATTCGCATCCCAAAACCCACGAGCTCACATTACAGCTCACACGACTACGACACTACGGAGCGCGTTGTTCTTCGACCATTCAACAATACATCGCCCAATGGCGCACACACCATCAAACCCCAGTCCCTGTACGTGTGCGACATTGCGATTTCCCCCCCTCGCTAAGGGGGGTGGTGGGTGCGGAGTGGAAAACCCATCCTTCGAAGAAGGAGGCACTCACTCTGCCGCGCACACACCGAAACCTTACAAACGCTCACACATCGAAAGTTATGCAAAAAGCCGAACCTCTCCGCGCGGTTTCCTTGTTCCCCTCATGAGGTACTCGAGTTGCTAAACCCGTTCGGATCTTGTGAGGGGACGGCAGTGACGGCGCGGGGGGTTGTTGCGAATTTTATGCGCTCCGTTCGCCGTTCTTTTCGCGCAGCGCATGCACCAACACACCGAGCGAACAGAACTCAGCATCGCGAATTTTTTTGCACACAGCTTGCAGGCGAGATGCGAACCCGATTAGGGGGTTGCGAAATTCTGGTCGAATCGTCGCCACCACTCGCGAGTGCACACGGTGTGCACTAGTGCGGACTTTTGCGACGTGTGCGAAATGCGATGAAGAATTGCATCGATTGCGTGCGTGTGGTGCCATTTGGAGCAATGCGATTGCGAGCAAACGACCAAGCAAGCGGTGGAATGGTTGTTTGTTTGGGCGGTTTTTGCAGTGAGCGCTGAACAGGTTCGATGTTGGGAGCAGTAGGCCGTGCGATGCCATGCGTCTCCATTGCGGGGGTATGGGAGTTCGTCTTCGCCTTCGGGAGACTTGAGCGCGTGATGGCTAGAAGACTCGTGAAATGTGGAAAGCGGTTCGGACGAATTTCAATCAATAGGTCATATGACAGTGATGATTATCAATGAAGTCAATTGAATCACTTAAGTATTAACGCACTTTTAGATGATCATATAAAGCGTTAACTTATGTTAAATTGGATTTAACCCGGAGACGGAGCTGTTCGAATCTAAGTCATGGTAAAGGTCCCTATCTGCGCTATCGTGTAGCAAGTTCAAAATTGTACATTATTTACCCAAACTATCTTCGAAAGCACTCCAAATAATTTGGTATCAGTTAAGAAGTAATTAGGATGTGGGAAATTATAGTGTACTTGAGAGTCAAGAAAATGCTTTTTGCAGTGCCATACTATCACATGTTTCACATAGCCAGAAATTTTATACTTGATAGAATGACACTTGAATGATGCAAACGATTTGAAAACTGGTCCATTTTTGGCTCATATTACAGTAACAAAATGGAACTAGATTTTTGGTTTCATGTCGGCTATGTAACTCAGCATTGTGCATGTTCCATAAGTCATTTTGCGAGTATTTTCAGCACTTCTGCAGCTGGATACACCTAACATGCCTTTAGAGAGCGCTTTTGAAGCATTCTTAAAAGCTGTCATACCTAACGTTATAGTTTTCGATGCCTTCTTAGAGTGGTACCATTGAATCGTAATATTGATCAAAATCCTTTTTATACACATTCTAGAAGTTTGAAACCCCGCCTTATCCCGGAAGCCTTCTTAATACTCTGGTATTTTTTTTTACAAAGTGGAATTATGATGTTACCGAACTTAGCAGTTTAAACACCAGAAAACCAATCAAATTCACATTCGAAGAAGAGCTTACATCCCAACTCCGGTTGAAACTGCAGTCTTCTGCATATCCAGAAAGCATTTCGTGTCCTTAAAATCCAAATACAATTGGATTACAAGATTAAGCATAAGTGTTTTTTTTTCAAGAAATGTAAAGAAATTTTCTTGCTGAAAAGGGTTAAGAACTTTTCTACGGATAGTTCCATTTGAAATTACATATGTTTTCAACTGTGTACTGCGATAAAAGAAAACTGTTTTTTATTATTTCTGACAAAAAAATTCCCCATGTAATGGGACAGTTGATTACTTTTCTTCTCAGGAGCATAGCATAATGCTTTGATTGACCTTATGATTTTTTGGGTTGATTTCCTTGAACACATAACCTTGAAATGCGTTGTATGAAGTGAAATTATTATGTTAGCAGTCCAGTAATAAAATTTTCATATTAATTTCAGTGGAAAAAATTATATCTTCAAGTAGCTGTCAGTTATCGGAATGTATCACATTATTAATATTGTATACCGCAGTGGCGCGGGAAGTGTATTAAACAGGTTCTAGATAGATTTGTTCAATATACATACAAACCCGATCAAGGTCGTACTTATTCTTATGAACGATTATAGACACGATAAGGTTTTTTTTATGGTTTTCTCATGCCTAATGAAGCGTAACATGGTTTGTGCATGACCCCCATGAGTTCTGGCTCGTTTGAAGAACGATTGAGAATATCTATAGCGAAATTCCTGGGAAACAAACTGTAAAATTTGTTACAAGAAACTTCTTGCACCGCATCAAAAAAAACGAATAGAGCAATCCTCTATGGCATTTCTGAATAAATCTAGGAATGGTTTTGAGAAAATCTACGATTAACCCAGTATATGGTCTGGGACAAATTGCCGAGAGCATTCCTGGAAGTAATTCTTGAGAAGTTTATGGAACATCCATAGAAAATTATCAGAATATTCTTGACGATTCTGTGGAAGAAGTAATGAATTAATCTAAGAGCAGTTGCACCGTGTTATACACAGCAGGAGAGTGCTGCTAACGATTTCTGAACATGCTATCACTCTTGATATAATCTAACAAAGCGTTGCTGAGTCTCTTGACGATGGCAAAACAATTCCTATAGAACGCCCACAGCATACTTTAAAAGTTCTTGGCTGATTGAGGATTGCCGTAGAAATTTTTGGAAGAAGTGCTTAGTTAATTTTTTGTTAAATAATTGGTCAAATTCCCACTAACATTTTGTGGTATAATTCGTAAAAATATTAAAAGTAGATTATAAAGTTCTTCCGAAAGATTTTATTTTTGTAGAATTGTTGAAGAAATATCAGCAAACAATTGAAGGAGTTTTCAAAAAATCATCTCTGAAGTTTTTTCAGCAATTATTCAATCGATACAAATTGTATGAAAAAAAAACAAATTCTTAAAATTGACGAGTTCCATCCAGAATGAGTCGAAAAAATAAAAATCGTGCTCGATAGTCTTCGACTTGGATTAAATTTTGCACATGATTTTGGTATGATAGAATAAGTGTTTTCCATAGAAAAAATTATCATTTTTACTCAAGAATAACTTTTGAAAATGGTCTATCAATGTTTGCATGCAACTTATTTGAAAAATTCTAACTCCGAAAATGTTGATTTTAGAGGAAAATGTTCTTTATAAAAGTTGTAGTGAACCGTTTGGACTATGAAAAAAAATATACACTGGAAAAATATTTTATGTTTTTTTCATTAAAAATTCAAAATAAAACATAAATTTTCAATTACGCAAAAACCCCATTTTTAATATTTTTTAAATTATCACTATCGAATCTTGATAGTATACAGATGTTTAGGAAAAAAATTTCATGATGGGGAAATTTTTAATAAAAATGTTTTTCTAAGAACAACTTTTGGCCGATTTTTAAAAATTTTATTTTTGGCAAAATTTATACGTTCTGATGATACAATAAGAATCTTGAAATGATTATAATGATTATATGGATAATTTCTCTAGAAGTAGCCATTTGAGAATTATATCGAGTTAAATGCAAAAAATAAAATTTAAATATTAAAATAGTGCATTCTTATTAATTATTCAAGGAAAATAAGTAAGTGGAAAGAAATAAGGTCTTTACTCAGGAAAACGCATTATTGTAGATGAAGAATGGCGAATAAATTATGAAAATGACCTATTTTAATATTTAAATAATATATTTTGCATAAAACTCGATGTAATTCGAAAATGGGTACCGTAAAACGGGGTAACTTTGATAATGCGGGTAACTTTGATAATGCGAGACTCTCAACATACTAAACGAAATAACAAAGTTCCTGTTAATCTGTTAAGCAAAACGAATGCAAAAGTAAAGAGTATAAGTATGACACTTCATGTTAAAGCTATTTCCGTTGGAATCAAGTACATTTGAGGATTTATATGCGTATATGGAAAATTTATAAGATTTTAGCAATTTTGAAATGCTCTCAAACAATCTGTTCTACGATCACTATTTGATGAAGTCATAATGAATTCGTCACTTATACTTGATAGCCTAGTTATAGTAGAACTCGAATTCTGTCTCAAAACTCTTAGCGAATACTATTTTTACAAACTGGGACCATTTTTGTAATCTAAGTCAGAAATTTCCATATAGCGTTAAACGCCTAAAGATATGCAACGCCCTACAAATGTTCTGTAATTTATTCGATTTTGTTCGAGTGATGCTCCATTATCAAAGTTACCCCAAAACAGAAAACCGACTTTCGATTATATGAAAAATTATATATCCATTAAGAATAAATCTTTTGGAAATCTATCAACTGGAATCGATAGTTAGGATACCAGTACTTGTTTTAAAAATAAGAATTAAAATTCTTTGAAACAGCATGCATAAATATTCAAGTTTTCTTCGAAAAAACTATCAAAGTTACCCCGTTTTACGGTACTTCTAGATATATAATTCATATAATCATTATAGTTCAGAATCATTTCAAGATACTTATTGTATCATCAGAACTTATTTATTTTGACAAAAAACCAAAATATTGAAAATCGACCAAAAGTTATTATTTGAAAAACTTTATTTTTTATCATTTCTCCATCATGAAATTTTGTCCCAAACATCTGTATACTATTAAGATTCTATTGTGAAAATTTAAAAATATTAAGAATGGGGTTTTTGAGTAAATTAAAATTAAAATTTTATTTTGGAATTTTTCATGAAAAAACATAAAATATTTTTTTAGTGTATATTTTTTTATTGTAGGCCAAACGTTTCACTACAATTTCTTCATAGAACATTTTTCTCTAAAATTAACAGTTTCAGAGTTAGAATTTTTCAAATAAGTTGCATGCCAAGATGTATAGGCCATTTTCATAAGTTATTATCGAGTCAAAATGATTTACTTTTCTATGAAAAACACTTTTTGTAACATACCAGAAACATGTGCAAAATTTACTACAAATCGAAGATGGTCAAGTTCTGTGACTGACCGATTTGACATGGAATTCGTCAAAACATGCCAGTCTTCTAAGAATTATGTTATTATTTTCTTTTGAGCGGAAACATACCCTGTACATATCGTTAGTAAGCTTGGAAACAGGAGAATTTGTTTATATGTAACTCAACTCAAAACTGACCAAATAGCACATACACCCTTTTGCATTTGGGTCCCTAAAATACAGTCACTTTCAATTTCCAGCCCAGAATTTCATAGGTTTGAAATTTTTTTAGCTTCACTGTGCACAAAATATTTGACAACGTTTGTCCTACCCATGGCTTCGAACGTGGACGCGCCTCTTGTACCCCGTAGGGTAAGCGTTCCTAAGTTCCATCTGTTAAACATGTAGGAAAACATGGAACAACAGAATAAAACAATACACTATTACAGGTGTTTCCAGCCTTTCTGGCTCGCGGAGCACTTTTTGAAATAAAATTGTTGCGCGGAGCACCGTCATCACTCTGTTTGAAACCCGGTTTTTTACTCGCTTAAATCGATTTTATAATTCGTACGAACATTAGGAAGTAAAAATTATATTGAACAAGCTTTCATTAAAATTTAAACTTTTGATTATAATCTTAAGAGATTTGTTTCGTTTGATTGAGTTTGTTTCTTATGCAAGGCCTTTAATATCCTTGGTTTTCCGTCAAATATTATAACATTTCAGGCCAGTAAAATTGCTTTGATAAGGAAATTTTTCGATTTTTTAGTTCACCAGAATTTCAACACAAACGGAAATATTGATAATTTTGATATAATTAATTCTGTGTAACTTCGATTATGAATGAAGTGTTATGTACCTCGAATATCAATAAACTTCCGACAAAACTTTGACAACCTGAAAGTTCCAATATATTCAGTCTGAGAAAATTGGACTTCTTCATCTTTAAGGATGTTTTTCCAAAGAAAAAGTCAATTTTACAGCTAATCTGTCTGAACCAAAAGCCATGCAAAATGTATCTGGAAAAAGACTTAGAATATTTTTAACCTTACATGTTCAATATTTTAGCCCACATGATGAACGTTTTCATAAAAATATCCGAAGTACATGAAAGCTCGATAATGCTTCAGATAACGACACTGTGTGTATATGACTCGTAAAAACTGTATTTTGTCATCCATCATAACACGTAGATAACATTAGAAGATAAATATGCAATAAAATGACCTCCAAATATTCAAGCGCACAAATCTAGAGAAAAAAGGTGAACTTAAATGAAAATTATATAAAATCTTGCTACTAACGTATTCTCACAATTAAGAGATATGAGATATTGTCAATCACATTTCGGCATAATCAGTACTTAGTTGATCTCTATTAGTGTTACCGTTTTGATTCATATTACGGACAGCTTCAAATTCCGGACACTCTCGTTTGTATGGGGAACATTTCACACGAAATGTTTCAATTTTTGCCGTCCAAAAGTTCTCATTTTCGAGGCTCGTTTTATTAGGTTTTTTTCCATAAATATCATTGCAAATTTATAATGCCCAACTACCTTAGACGTCTCTTAAGTGGTTGAACGATTTCAATTGATGATTTGACTGTTTCATTAATGATTATCATGAGCTGTCCGTAATTCGAATCAAAGCGTCCGGAATATGAGGCAAAAGTGAGGGAGCGTCCGGAATAAGAATCATGAAAAGCCCACTCGTTTTGATTTATTAAAATTATTCAAGTTGCGGACGCGTATTCTTTACCCACCATCCGAAAGTTAAGGGCTTCCGACGCTCGATAACGCTAAAAAATCATACAGAATGATTTATTTTGTATGGTCCAAGCTGGATTATACTTCACTGAGGCCTTAAGTGTCCGTAATATGAATCAAAACGGTATCTATTATTTGTTATTACAGCCGACTCTCCACAACTCGATGTTCTATATAGTGAGAGATCTATGTCGATGATTTTTACGGTCCCTTCAATCTGCATACATTTTCACTCTCCATATCTCGATATCATCCATATCTCGATATCTACCTATCTCGATGTGATTTTCTTTAACGATTTTCTCTCGGTATGTTGATATGCCCATTATCAAAGGTTACTAGACTAGATTTTAGTGATTCAAACCAATTCTCGATTACTTTTTCAAATCGACGTGAGTAGCTTTCATACAGTTTTGAGAAAGTTAATTAAGAAGGATCACAGCCTGTCTTCTAAAACTGTTTTCAAATGAATCCCCTTTTTAACATATTTTTACCGTGTACATCTCTTAAATTTTGCATGCAATCAGTTCAAACTGAAACACTCGGTAGATCCTATCGTTTCCCACAAAAATTGTATGACAAAAAATGATAAGCCGTTTCATTCAGTTGCTTACGACGATTTTGTACCAGTGCAAAATCGTGTTTTGTTTTGTTTCGTGGTTGTCACTTTTTTTTCTCCATACAACGGATCAGCGAAAGTAATAGTTAGGTTGCGAAAGTTGAAAATATTACTTACTCCGTTTTGAAATTAAACGCTCCAAAAGTGAGAAATCGAGTTGGTTGAGAGCGGAACGTATAGAATTTCGTCTGCGAAACACGTTGGACTGATAAAGTAAGTTTGTTAACTTTTATGACTTTAGTCTGTTTGAATAAGTTTCCGAGAATTTGCGAAGACGAAATGACATTTGATTGTTTTCAATTTTCCTGATAACGGAGTGATTTTCAATCTAGTATTAACGGAGGACATATAACGGAGTAGCAACTATTTAAGAATTGTACAGTCATCCATGCTCATGCACATTCCAAGTAACATTAGTAGCTGAACAATAGGTTTTTTCAGCTGAAATGTACCTGAGACCATTAAAATGTTTGTTAAATTTTATTTTTTGGCAAAAAGCTTAAGAGATTATGAAGGTCCAAGAAAAAAACTAAAGCTGAATAGAAAGACTGTATTCATGGCAGAATTTTTTAGAAAACTGTATAATACTATCCCAAGAATTAATGAAAAATTTACAAGTTATTTTCGTAATATATTCGACAACGAAATCTTTGAATTGTACGGAGACAAATCGATTAATTGTATTTATTGTAAATATAATTAATATTGTCATTAGGATCAAGGCATGCTCAACACACTCCCCTTTTGCCACTTAGCACAAATAGCTTCTACAAGCTAGTAACAACAATTTTCAACGATACACGATCGTAAATCACCTTGAAATCTAAGCAAACACAGCTCATACAAAAACAGCCAGTTTGGTGCATCGCTGCACCCGTTGAAGTGCATAGAACTGCTGCACCCACCCAGTGTAGTGTAGTGGTGTGACATAAACTCTAGTGCTCCGGCCTATCACTTCTGCCCGCATGATGAAATTTGTATTCTGGAAACGTAGATATTCAAATGGCAAAACTCCCGCTAGCAGCGGTGCAGTGGGTGCATAGTTGCATAAGTACCGCCGCAACCCGTTTGGGTGCACTCTCACCAATACCCACACGGCCAACATCCCCGACGACGGTCGATAGATGCAAGCCACTAGATTTGCAGGCCAGTAGTTGGCCTTGACTGGAATCTCCACCAGCAAGTCAGTCAGTTATCCAAGTAACCCACTCCCATAGGGCAACTCGACGGTCGCCTACGAGCTGCGATCGCATGACGAGGAGTGGTGAAAGAGTTGCCCATCCGCGAAGCGCGCTTGCAGCCTACCTACCTAGATCACGATAGGCACATCACGTGGTTCACACAAAGCTTCGGCTGCACTCACCGCTGGCCAATCTATAAATTGATTATTCTATCAGCGAACGCAGCGAGAATTGCAACTGGTAAAAAGAACAAAATCAAAACAAAGAACTCGGCACACGGCCGGCAGCAATTTGCCGTGTAGGGGAACATGGTCCAAGACGCACTGATGGGGTAAAATGGCTCAACTCATTAAATCATTCCTACAGCGTTTCCATTTGTATTTTTTGCCAAACGATGTTAACATATGTTTACCCAAGAGTTGCCGCTACAACCCATGAACATAAACTCATAGATTTTTCCTTAAATTCCCGGTGAAATTCAACATTTTTCACTTTTTTGCCTAAATATTAAGGTTTTTCGATGATTTTATTAACGAATAAGCGTTTCCATACCACAGAGCAAACTCATGGAGTAACATGGTTGCTTACTCCTAGTTCTCCATACTAAATGGCATTTTACCCCATCCATTCGGTCGTTTTGAACCATCCCCATTTTTTAACCAACTTTTCTAAACGATTTTAGACTATTAAAAACCTCAAATGTGGAAAATGTTTCCAATGTGGAAGCTAGCAAATATTGTAAAGTTACTGTTATGACTTAGAATGGTGTTAAATGTAGATCTAATTAAGAGAAAACGACACAAATCCTTAAAGAGGCATTTTGGACCATTTTGCCCTACTCTTGTTTGCTTTGCGATAACAGAGGCGGACCGATGTGCAGAGGGGTAACTGGAGCAAGTTCGTGATCATAATTTCAGATTTTAAATTATTGATTATAGTAACAATTATAGTAACATATATGGCCGAAATTGGTTCTGGTGGCCTATCTATATTGATCAACGCGATTTTCCATGCGTAAAAAGGTTCTCAGTAAATAATACGAATTGAATGTTTACACTTGACATATTGGAATTGAATATAAAGTTTTCCATTTATTGTTCAAAAACATGTCCTCATAAGCTGGCAAAACCGGGGCTGCAGATTAAGGAGACATCAAAAACACCTAAGAGGTATGATGAAATAGCAATAAAATGTTGGTTTAAGGATGTGTTCAACTCTTTCCATTTTAAATTAAAAAATATTTTTTTGTTATCAGTACAAAAACAGCCTTTGCACAAAATTTACCACGTTTTTTTTTGTTTATATCGAAGGCAGTATTGAATAACAAGTGTGTAGTCATTTTTTAAACAACTGCGATATTGAAAAAGGGTTCCATCCAACTACCCGCATGCCATCACCCCAAATTTTATTATCCTGAATGGGTTATTACCCCGAATGATTTCTCCTCGAATTGATGATTACTCCGAGTAGTTCAGAAGATAGTGCAGTAATTTGTTTTGCGATGCAAAATGTGAACATTACTGTAATATTGGTGATTGTTATCTACACATGATTTTGATCAGCGATTTTGATTTCATTTGAACCCAAGCCGTTCTTTAGATTTTCGTTGTTTAAATGATGATGGACTTTACATTTCCGATATTACACACCTCAACTTTCTTGGCACATTTGTTCCACATTTTGGTCATCTGAGTCACGTCCCGAGCCGTTCTTTCACTTTTCTTAAGCTTCCACTTCACTATTGGCCAAAATCTCTCGATGGGCCGGAACTGTGGGCAGTTGGGTGGATTTATGTTTTTAACGATAAAATCTTTGTTATAATCACGGTACCACTGGGTGACTTCCAGACTAAATCTGGCCAAAACTTCGCGAGACCTTTATGGGATTTAATATAAGGTAGTACGTGGTTTTTGAGGCATTCTTCCTTGTACAGCTTCGATTCCATCGTTTTATTCTTCACGAACTCTTTAGTCTTTGCTCCGCAGCTGCATATCCCTTGCTAAATCATCAGTTTTTTTTTGGCAAATTTGTCCATAAAAGCAAACTTATACTTCACAGGAACACCTCCTCGTGCCGTTGTTATGTAGAATTTTTGGCCAGGAAGCTGTTAGAAATCCATTTTGGCATAGGTTTCATCGTCGATGAACAGGCATTCTTGATACTTCGCCGAAACCTACTGGTACAATTTCCGAGCTCCGAGTTTTAGTAACGAAACTTTGCTTCAACGTTCTGTTTGGTTGCTTGCTGGCTCGATAAGAACTTTTGCTTACAAACGAATCCTTTGAACGGTACCCGCGAGCAGCAGCTTATTTCATTATCTGATAGTCCATCAGAGTTTGAGCACATCATACACGGTTAATTTGACGATTTTCAACGTTCTTGCGATTTTTTGTGGACCACTTTGGATTATCAACGAAAGATCGTGAAATTTATACCACTGAAAGTGGGCGCTTAGGTAAACAAACCGCTGTAAAATAATTCTTGCGTTGGTCACTTTCCGTGCTGTTGCAACACAATAAGTGATTCCGGATTATAACTGGACAGAACTTTACTGTTCTTTCTAAAATTTACGATACTTTTTAGTTATCAGTGGTAAAACTAGCCACTAATACTAACATATTTCGCATAACTTGTGATCTCGCCCTAAAAGCTATTGGTAACCGATTGTGTAGCTTGTTGTTACCGAGAAAGAGAAGTGATTTAAACGTTATTCAAATATACTTCGATGAAGAGAAGATCCTCCTCTATCTCCCAGTGGTGATAGTTTTTATTCCGATTTATTCATTTGATTAGAAACAAGGAGCTACACACTCTGCTACCAATGGCTTGTAGGGCGAGATTACAGGTTATGCGAGATATGAAACTGTTAATTCATCTGGATTTTTTTTTATTGATGTTAAAGCTACTGTAATTTATAAAATAAATGTTCCATTTTTTGAGCATAGGCTTCTCTTTTGATTTGCGTTGTAACAGTTAAGTCTTTTATAGGAAAGCTCTACAGCATTTAATTCGTCGTATCATTGTCATTTCTGTCGCAATCAGTTTTCGGATACGTTTCACAACTTACTGCTCACCGTGATATACTGAGCGGTCAAAATACAACACATCAACGCTAATAAAATGTTTTACAAGTTCAGCTCATACATATAAACAAATTCATTTTGACCGAACAATCATGACAGCTGCTCACAGTGCAGCGAAAACAACACAATCAAAGGAATCGTTTTCTATGCCGAGCATCGTGCACACATTGATGCGCACAAGCTTTTTTTCTCAGTACGACGGATTGAACTTTGTTTACGTTCTTAATTATACGCAATGAGGAAATTTCATAAAATTTCGTGAATTATAGAACTTATACGGTGTGTGATTGGAATGTAGGACATTGAAGAAGTACGAAGGTTTAGTAGTGAAAATAACCCGGCGAAGTCAGTCACACAGGGGGCGGGAAGAAACTTGTATCGTAAAGTGGTGTAACTGGTGTCGATCGCTAAGCATTTCTCTCAAATCGTATTCGTCCACGCGATTTAGGTAAAAAAGGGCAAAGTGTATAATTGAACTGAAGTTATTTATCGGAAAACAGTAGTTTTATTGCATTTTGGTTTATAAGTGTACGAACTGCAACAGCGTTCACAAAATTACACTTGAAAAATGAATCTATGTTGCAGGTAAGTTTGAATAACCATCGTAGTGGAACTTTTAAAGTTTGATACGACGAATAATGGCGCTTGAGACGAAGTAGAATGAAACCCTGCCACATTGAAACGACTTTCTACCGGTTGGTCTTTTGAACGCTGTCATTTAAAGATCTTTCCTTAAAAATTTAGTTATCCCCTCTAAAATCAACAACGGTATCATGATTTATTTTTAAATATGGACAAGTCTAATGTAACATTGCACTGGTCCATAGGTTTGAATATTTGAATTTGCCAAAACAATAGGTTGAATATTTGAATTTGCCAAAAGGATTGTTAACCCAAAAGGATCTTAAGCCAAATGGAGTGTAGGTCATATGGGTTGTTAGGTATTTCGTTAAGATGATCTGCATTACCACTTTCCTTGGTTTAAAAGAAGGGAAAGCACTGATAAAAGTATTAGCCATTTGAATCACTAGTTTGTATTTTTCACCTTAAATAGTCAGATGATATTTCGGCCTAACAACCCTTGCGGCCTAACAACATTTTCGGCCTAACAATACAATTCGGCCTTATGGCATTCGGACTAACAACCTGCATCCGCCGGTGATTGCTGAAAATTGGCTGTCTATAGAATCAGTTTGAGAAGTTAACATAAAATATCTAAAATATTGACCGGGAATTGAACTCTGATCTGGCGAGTGAGCGCTGCGCCTTATACTGCTCGATTATCTTACCACGCTGAGGGAAAAGAGTTCAATTTGCTACAAACTTTGTGATGGTACTTGAAATAAGTTGCTTAGCATTTTTGTGGATTTACGTTTATGGATATTATGCTATTCAAAGTACTGTGCAAAAGGATAAGAAGGATAAAAATAGTTAAGGAATGAATCCGCTACCGAATTTACTTGAGCAATACGCTGTTGATAAGTAGAGTCGATTTTGTAACTTTGGTAACACCTGCAATGTAAATCAAATGTAGATGTCACTTTTCCGAACGGAAAAATGTTCTGCTCAATGGACCAATGCACGAGTTCATTATTTGACGTTTGAGCGGTGCCGTGTTATTAACGTGACCATGGCAACGAGTGAATTCGGCACCGCTCAAACGTCAATTAAGTGAACTCGTGCATTGGTCCAGTATTCCGTAAGTGATAGTGACATTTCGCTCATACTGGATTAGTTGTCAAAGATTATAGGTTATAAGGAGAAATTTTACTTGAATATTTTACTTTTGAAGTTCATACTTCGCTTTAATGCGGAATTTTGTTGTGAAATGGATAAAATCTAAATCGACCGTTAATTATTTAGAGTCGAAATTTTCATCAAATCTTTTGCCTCTTCCTTAGCCGTGTGGTTTGAGTCTTCGGCTACAACGCAAAGCTGAAGGTGTCTGGGTTCGATTCTCGGTCGGTCCAGGATCTTTTCGTAACGGAAATTTTCTTGACTTCACTGCTACACGAACTACGAATGCGAAAATGGCAACTAAGGCAAAACTGTGGAAGTGCTCTTAGAACACTACGCTAAGTAGCCGGCTCTGTCCCAGTGGGGAGGTTATTGCCAAGAAGAAGTTTGGCCCCTTGGCGAACCAGGGATTCATAAATTTGTTTCAAACGAATGAATTACCATCTATTGTAACAACATTTTAATGAATGGGTATCAAACACGATCTCAAAAACTATGTAACGTAATGTTTTATTATACAATTACCCAGACAACTAGAATGTACGTATAACAAAATCACCTTTTGCTTATGCGATGCTTATATATGCAAAGTTTCAAGATGTTGTCAAGAAGCCTTAGTGTAAGGTGGGGCAAAAGTTCGACCTTAGTGGTATAATCAAAGTTTCCAGGAAAACAATAGCAGTTGAAACAAAACAAATACCATGCAGTGAACCGTCAACATATTGGCTATAATTTTACTGAACAAACTTGTGTCAAAATATTTACCCATTTTTAGTTATAACAGTTTCAAAATTAATTGTCTTATTCGAACTTTCGCCCCACCGGTGGGGCAAGAGTTCGAATCTAGCGTGGGGCAAAAGATCGCTGGCTTAAACACAAAATATCGATCCTTTTATGATAGGCATACTTTACACCAGCCGTAAACTTAAGTTTGACGAAAAATACACACTGAATTTTCTTTAAAAAATTTCCCAAAACCGGGTTAATTGTAATATATATTTAAAAATAGCAGTTTTTCACAAAACTATGTGGAAATGTAAAATTTAGGTGACAGTTTTCACACGATCAGACAAATTTAACTAAATTTGAAGATAATATGTGGATTTCATGCAATTTGCAATTTTTTCCGTGATTTTATACATGGGTCGAACTTTTGCCCCGCTGATTCGAACATTTGTCCCACTATTGGCCAAAAATTGTTTTCAAGCATCTATGCAAAAACTAATATACCTCAAAGCAACCTTATGATAGGCCTAGAAACGCCATTACATAAAATATTGAAAAAGATTTTATCTTCAATTGGTTCCATGCAACGAAAGTTTGACCAAACATTACAATATTCACGTCAAAAAACAACAAATACCCATAACTTTTCCAAATCTCAATCGATTTTTATGATATTTGGATTGAGTAAGAGACTTTACTTGAATAGCATTCGAACCACCATGACATTTATAAGATTTGTTTTTAATTGAGCAGGAAATCTTAAAAAGAAACTCTTACCCCACTCGAACTTTTGCCAGACTTTACTCTATACGTACAAAAGTAGAAACGACATGAGTGCATATTTTATATGACGAAAAATGGAATACAATGCGAGTGCATAGATTTTATTGCGAAGTAATCTATAACCTAATGCGACTTAACCTATAATAACAAACAAGATTTGGCAGTTGCTACGGATTGATTCGACTAATGAACTGGAAAAAGTAGTGTCTTATGGAAGGAAACTCGTCATTCAAACGATTTCGTCCACCATGTAGTGCGGGTATGATGCAACTTGTACAAATAAACGACTTTTCACGTCAATTCTTGTGCGACTTCTGATTGCCTGTGTACTCACTAATGGGTGGATCAAAACTCAATCAATACTAGTATGGCTCAAACCGTGTTTAGTAAACATAAGAGGATCAAAAAAGACCATTAAGGACAGACAATAATTTTGACCACGATTGACTCAAACTACTCCTGTGTGCGTCGGACGATGAAAAGTGCATTCTCGTTCGCGGTCGGTCGATTTGTGCACAATTGTAGACGACGACGACGACCGGCACTGGAATTGTGCGCGCCCGTACAAAATGAGGCCAAGTCAATATTAGCACTCATCACTTTGTCTATTTTCTTTTCCTACTAAACTGACAACGGCTCTCTGTGACGACGACGAAGAAGACTCGGACACGGATACGGACAGTTGCAACGGAATGCAGCTGCGCTCGTCGACTACGTGGCAACGTCTTCTAATTCGGTGCAATTCTTCATCTGACGGCGGGTTCTCGGGTGCAAGTTTTGCACCCAGTCCTTGCGGTCCGGGTGAATGCAAATGTGCAGCATGCATGCATGCATGCATGGACCGAATGCACTCCGAACCGGTCTTAGAAGCCGCACCCTATTTTTAATTCGTTTAGCACAGCGGCAGCGCACTGCGGAGACCCTGGAGGTGTTCAACGGGTGTATGGAGAGCGGGTTCGGTGTAGACAGTAGACTGAGTTTTGCATAGAGATAGGTTCGCTAATTCTAAGGAGCAGTTCTAGTGGTGCGGCTATGGGCGGGCTACAACTGAGGTGATGCTGTGGTCGGAGAACGGGGTAAGATCACGATGGCGCGACGATGATGATCCAACAGAACGTCGGCGATGAAGATTATGAGTTATCGCTTCGCTGGAAATGCCAACCCGGCAGCAGCACTGATGATAGTTCTAGACTGTTCGGTCATCATTGCATTGAGTGTAACTGGAAGATGCGGTTGACATTTACAACACGGAGTCGGGAAAGTATGTCATATGATCTTACGACACGGAAAAGTCGTTTGGGAGGAGGCAAATAGCTAGCGATAGTTCGCATCTAGAGTTTCAAGATCGTTAGAGGAGGTATACATGGTTTCATTTTCATTCAATTGGAAATGGATTGAGATTGCAATTGTTGAATTTGAAATTAGTTATTGAGAGCAACGACTGGACATTTGAAAAATATAGAATGTATTTTGACAAAAATCATGTCATTCGCATTCTAGTTCTCATCGTACCTTCGTGCTGTGCGTACACAAATTATCTCTGTCATGGTGCAAAAATTTGCCGCATGGATGCTAAATGCATGATTTGCTGAGTTTCTTTTCACGCTAAGTACGTCTATCCTGTGAAGGAAGATTGAAAACATATTTGTATGCGTAAGTTCTGAGGCAACCATAAGTCTAACTTTTGGGATTGCCCTTCACGTAGACGAATCGTCGAGGCTTGAACGCAACGTTTTTCAATCCCAGGCAGAATCTTTAACAATGCTCATTTTTCAGTAAAAGATCGCTTATTTGCCTTTTCAGTGCTCTGAGCAGCAAGTAAATTTGCTTCAAAATGAATTGCGGAAATTGACTCGCAATAAGTAAAAAATTTGTCATTGGTGGTTTTAACACGAAACATCGCTCATGGAATAATTCGAAAAGCAATTCTATCGGCACAATTTTTTTTGGTGAGTGTTCTTCAGGATAATTTTCAATTCAATACGCTGATAGCCCTACTTGTTTTTCCTCTTCTACAAGCCCTTCTACGATTGATTTGGTCTTAACCGGCTCTAGCCACATTTGTAGCTAACTGGTTACTCACGCTGATTTTGATTCTGATCATGTCCCTGTTAGATTGCAAATATCCCATGAAGCGATTCTCAATCCTTTCAGCTCCGCTTTCAATTGTTTATGAGCCGACTGGAATATATGTGAAACATACCTCGATAGTAGTCTTGATGTTAATTTTTTTTGCAATCAAAATATATATATATTGACAACACTCTCAAAACTTAAAGAAATTCCATTGTTTAAGTTGTTTTAATATATTATTCAAAATCTCAATATTAAGAATAATTAAAATCGTCTAAGGCTATTGAATTGATCGACCTTCACATAGTACTGTATTACACTCTCGCTCACATGCGCCCATCAATCGTCCAAACTCCCTCGCAATCACCAACAAGAAGAAAATCCCTTCCCAGACGAGTACCAAACAATGCATCCCTCCCTAAATAAAAAAAAAGAAACCTCAACCCAAAGTTGGGCCAAAACAAACAAAAGAATATCCTCCGCCACCATCCGGCACACCGACTCGGCCCTCTGACTCGGCACCGTTTCCCGAGCTCGCATTCATCCTAATCGTTTCGCCAAGTACCCGTTCTCGAGTTTCTAATTAAAGCAGAATTGCAGGACACGGCCGACGCATTCGTCTGCCTTCCATTCCATTCTATCATCAGCGGCGACGACGACGACCGACCGGTGAGTCTCAAGTGGCCCGTTCGTTCCCTGTACGAAGGCGAAGATGATGACGACGACGACAACGGCCCAAATGAAATCCATACCCAATCGAGTGAAATCGGACCGAGTTGCGCGCAAAATGACCCCTCCCCCTCGTTCTTACCTCCCCCGCTCATTCAGCTAGTGGAGTAAAACGATAAATTTGCATTCCCGATCGATGTCCCGAGAAGAGATGCACGACGACGGGCGACACAAAAGGCATGCGTGTGTCTGCGCGTTGAACAATCGTTTGACGCGCCTACTCTTCTGGTTCTAGGGCAACACTGATCCGCTGTTCTACTATACAATCAGGGCGACCGAGAACTTGATAAATCGGAAAGGACGGAACCGAGACACACAAAAAAGGTACCAACACAGCGAATTTCGCGAATTTATGCCGCAGTGACGAAGACGATGGATGGTCACTAGAGTGAGGTCGATCGGTGGTCGGTCTCACGGGTCTGTATGCGCGTGTGAGTCCACCGATGCAATGTGCGCTCGCGAGACAGTGTGAGTGGTCGAGATTTTGGCGGTGATTCGATTTGATAGTCTCGAATGAAAGGGGAATAGCCTTCCCGGGGAGGAAGTTTTTTTTTTGCTAGATGCGTTTCTTCGCTTTGGTTAGAATTGGAACTTGTCAGGATTTTACGGAGACGAAGGAAATCCTGATAGGCAATCAATGTGGTGGACTTTGGGATGGGATTTTTTTCATTTTGGGTTTGCTGGGTGAGTTTTATAGGGAGAGACGTTTTTTTCGGCAACACTAATAAGAAGTTTGATTGGAAACCAAGGGGTCCGAGGGGTGATAGGAGGTTTCGGGACTCAAATCATTATTATGTGTTTCTTGTTTCGGGATTTTCGCGTTTTGGACGGGTGAATGAACAGCCAGTTTTGAGTGTTTTAAATCGTTACTGTAGTGGATTTTCAGGTTGCGAGTTTTGCTGGCAGGTTGAGACAGTTTTGAATTCACGGTCATGGTCAAGCAGGATTGTGTTTATTTTGAACCCAGAAACGATGAGTTTGAGAAGACACGAAGAAGCTGTATTTGGATTCTTCATAAAATTTGATATCCTGTCGTTTTGCTCTATTACAGGCACACATATTTCAAGATACAGTCAATTTTTGACAATAAATTGAAATTTCAGTTTTACTGTTCTTTTAGAAATTTCATTTTGATTTCTGAATTTTTCTATGTAATTCACAGAACAATAATTGGGATGGGCGAGCGGCAAAATACGGATCAATTGTGTCTGGTTCGCGTATTGCGGTCACGAAAAGAGTATCGGTCATCTTTGTTAATGTTAACGTATTCATTTTTAACTGTATCTTTTTCGTTAACCAATGCAAATCCCTTGAACAATCCTTTCCCATACCCAAACTCCCAGTGTTTTCTTGTGGAAGTGCAGAGGACTCTTCGGCTTCTTTATGGAGGCAACACGTCAACATTTCACTCCCATCCCCAAATTGATCTACAATAGGGCGCAGCCGGTGCCGTTATTATTTGTTATAATAATTAGAACACCATCACTTGAAAGCTTGCATCCATTTGAAAGCATGAACGTAACAAATTTCGTTCCACCCTACTTCAGCTTTAACTTAAAATTTTCCAATAGAATTTCCGCAATTGGGCCATTTGCTCTTTACAAACTTTCAGGCAAATAGATTCTTGAATTAAAAAAACATGAAAATAAGCCCGTTAAATGTAGCTTAAATTAATCAGTTTTAAAGTTTGTCGTGTCAAACTTGTTTCCAGTCTGTATCTAACTTGTACATTCTCCTTTGTTATTTTGTTTTGTTTTGATCTAACCGATTTACAAATGATTTGTTTGAAACAATAATGATTTGGTTATTCCAATCCGGAACATGCTGTTTCAAATGAAGGTCCATTGTATAAGCATGATAACTTTGGGTTCGTCCATTAATTACGTGAGGAGTAATGGGGGGAGGGGGAGTTTGAGATTTCTTACACGCCATACAATATATTTTCAATTTCCATACAAAAAATCTTACCATGGGGGGAGGGGGGTTGAAAAATCCGAAAATTGTCTTACGTAATTAGTGGATCGCCCTTTTCTTTGTGTATATTAGTTGACAAGCTATGGGTGAAGTTACCTAAAGTGGAGTTATTATGCCAAATATCACAAAAAGTCACTGGAATAAATGTTCATTGCCCGAATGGTTGTTGAGTAGGGTGCGGCTTACTTTTCGAAACTTATCAAAACCAAAAGAATCATGTACTCTAGGGTGCGGTTTATTTGTTAAATGTTCTCAAAACCAAAAATTCGTGTGCTCTTCTGAATTTAAATCACATAAAAAGAGAAACTTCAGAATTCAAGTGACTTGAAGGTGAATCTTCTAGTTATAAAAAATGACCTTCAGTAAAGTAGACATAACTTTGTTATTTTTCAACCAATTTTAGCATCATTCCCTTCAGAATTGAATTTTAGAAAACTTTGTAGAATACCAAATTTATCTAAAATTAAAACTTTGTAATTTTAGTTAAAAACTACTCCAAATTTTTCTTCATTTTACTAAAAATTGCATCTTTGTTTGACCATAATTTTATAAATACTAAATCGATTCCAAAATTTGAAGCAAATTCAGTTGTTTTCAAACTGTTCATACAATAGATTTATCTTGAAAATTGTTTTGACCAAGTTCTCCAACAAAAACTGCAAAAAACATGATTTTTCATGAAAAATACCAGTTTTTTTTTTCAAATTTTTGAATAAATGAATGAATTGTCTTTATTAACGAGACTTTCAGCCGTTTTCAAAGTTTTGCCAGTTAAACATTATCTTTAAAGCTGAAACTAGTTTTTCTCATTTGTGGAACCTGATGATTTATAAACTCAAGTTTCATAGAAAAAATGGAAAAACTTAATTATAAAAGAAATTTAAACTTTTCCTTCAGAAATCATGCTTTTGTGCAGTTTTTGTTGAATAACTAAGTCAAAACTGTGTCGTATGGACAGTTTAAAAACAACTAAATTCGCTTCAAAAACATGTAAGAAGATTTGGAATCGATTGAGTATATATGAAGTTATGGTCAAACAAAGATGATTTTTTAGTAAAATGAGTAAAAATTTGGAGAAACTATTCTTGATATAGACTAGTTTCAATTTAAGACAAATTGGATATTCTCCAAACTTTCCATAAATTTAATTTTGGAGACAATGGTGCTGAAAGTTTAGAAATTGGTTGAAAAATAACAAAGTTATGGTGATTTCACTGAAGGCCATTTTTTATAACCTGAAAATTCACCTTAAATTCACCTAAATCTCAATATTTTTAGTTCAAACTTTGAGGTTTCTCTTTTAATGTGATTTCAATTCATTAGAGCATACGAATTTTAGGTTTTGAGAATTTTCGAAAAATAGGCCGTACCCTAATGTACTCCTCTTAATGCAATTCGCATAAAAAGAGACACCTCAGAGTTTAAATCAAAATTATTGAAATTTAGAGGTAGCGTAAGCGAATTGAAGGTGAATTTTCAAGTTATAAAATATGAACTTCAGTAAAGTCTACATAATTTTGTTATTTTTTAACCAAATTTAATACTTTTGGCATCATTCTATTCAAAATTGAATTTATGGGAGGTTTGTGGAACACCAAATTTGTCCATATTTAAAACTAGTATTAGTTAAAAGTAGTTTCTTTAAAATGTTTCCTCTTTTTACTAAAAAATCATCTTTGTTTGACTATAACGTCATGAGCACTCAATCGATTTTGAATCTTTCTGCATGATTTTTTCGTTATTTGTAAACTGCGTATACAAAATAATAAAACCAAAAACAAGGTTTTTTTTTTCTATCTTTATTAACGAGATTTTTAGCCCTGGGCTAGTTCATCTCGGGACCAACGGCTTTACTTCCCTTCCGAAGGAAGTCGTCACTGAGATTTTTAGTGACTATCTCGGGGATGGGATTCGATCCCAGGTCCTCGGCGTGAGAGGCGTGTGTGTGACTAAGTTCGGCGTGAGAGGCGTGTGTGTGACTAAGTTATTCAACCAAAATTATCCAAAAACATGATGTTTAAATGAAACAAATCAAATTTGTTTAGATTATGTATGTTTTATCGCCGTAAATTACATTTTTACTATTAAACTGAAGTCTATAAATCATCATTTTATAAATACCAGTAGAATAGTGTGTTTTTTAATCACACACAATTTTTTCATTACAAAGGCTTAACAATTAAGAAAAACAAATTTCTGCTATAGTTAATACTTTAACTTAAAAAAAAAGAAATTGGTATTATCGTTAAAATTTATGTTTTTGTACAGGTTTTTTAAGAGACCAAGTCAAAATCATTTTTTAGTAAAATGTACTGTATATAGTTTGAGAACAACTAAATTACCTTCAAAAGTGTGTTTAATAACTTTTTAATAAGACATTTTTTAGTAAATTGAGGAAAAATTTGAAGAACACTACTTTTACCTAATACTAGTTACCATTGTCCAGATATTGCGAATTTATCTTAATTTGTTCGATAGAAGCAGAAATGTTCTGATTTTTTTCATATGATTAACGGGTTTGCTTAGAAAGATGTTGCTTCTTATACAGGTCTATAGCTGGTAGATATCGTCATGAGCTTTAATACTGTTTTGAAAATTTGATAAAAAATGGATGAGTTATTTCTGAAAATATACAAGTGTATAAAAAAATTCCAAAAACAATTTTTATCCTTCAAACTTGGGGGTGTCTGAAAATTTTCAAACTGGTTTGCTAACAGTTTCTAAACATGCCTCGAATGTTTCCTTTTCGATACAGTTTAGCTGTTGATTTTACAAGTTAGATAATTTTAAAATAACGTAAATTGTTCAAACTATCAGACCCACAATTACATTAATGTTCAATTTTTGGAAATAAAAAATTATTCCAGAACAAACATGAGTTTTTGTTCTTGAACAACTTATGTGCGTTTACATTGTTTGAGTGCGCTACGGAAAGTCCAAGCAAGCGGTTTCGTTTTATGTGTCGCTGTCGAGTGTTTTCGCATTTTACTGGGCAGCTGTTTATTGCGCTGTCGAGTATGAAGTGTCAACTGGTGAGCTCGTTTCATGCATCTGTTTCAAATTTTAAGATTTTTATAATAAATGTTATGCGACATCTGGTTGTCTCGGGCGGATTGCCACTGGCAGAACTACCACGTTGATGCTGTGTACGATAAGCGAGGTTCTATCTCCACGGATGTGCAAAATGGAAAAGCGTGACTACTGATATATTAAAAGTTATTTAATTTAGGTTTACTAAATCAGGATGAAAGCGTTGCGTAACACCATGCAACTAAATATAATGATTGAATTTTAGTAATGAGGTCCAAAATCCACCTTTTACTAATACTCTCATTGAATATATTTGCAGCAAATCTCGCAAGATTCAAAATAATTTCCCATACATTCACTTAACTCCTCGTAAGTAACCATCAAGGTTCTGAAGGATGTGTGTAAATTACTTGATGATAAAGTAGCAATGAAGGCGGTCGCAATAAAACCATGAAAAAACAACAAATTTTCTCCGCAAATCTAACACGGTATTCTCACGATGATAATGATTGCAAATGAATGAAAGTTAAATGGTTTTGTTACTAATAGGTTAATTTTGTCTATTGCAATGGTCCGAATCGACAAATTAGCAGGAAAAAGTATGTTTTCGGTTTTTATTGATTTCAGGCGTATGACGTTTTCAGAGAAGTTTTTCGAAATTGAGTTTTGCATCTTCTATCAAGAAAACTCAATAGGGTGATCCCATTTAAGTTTTAATTTTGACTGAAATTTGTTTGTTTGAGGAAATTTTGTGATTACGCTCTTCTGCGAACTTTAAAAAACGTTTTTTTGAACAACTTTGTCCAAGACACTTTTGATCTAACTCTTCATTTGAGCTAATTCTTCTTAAATTATTAAATTAGGGTGGAACCGACAAATCAGTTTTTTTTTAGTCTAACTTTTTTGTTTTCAGTTTTACGTGGTCTCCAGAAGAGTTGTATAGGAAGTAATGAATGCTTTATATTACATTTTTTTCAATTCTTGTAATTTAGAAGTTATAAGCAAAAACTGTGAAGAATTTAGATATCCATTTATCATAGAGTTAGATATATAACATATTTAATTCAGCAGCATTTGAAAGACCATAAATTAGGCAATTTTGCTGCAAAAACTGTGAGGACGTCTTTTTTGTAAATCTAAAAAACATTTAAAAATTCGGAATGCACCTGTAACTCATAAAGATTTCATTGTTAACGGCGTTTAGAGAAAATAATTGCTTAACGTATAGGAGAAATCTCACAAAGCAGGCAACCTGTATAAATTATGGTGCATAGTTTAATACATACATAATGTGTTGTAATAGTATGGCGATGCATAGTTAACGCAATAATAATAATTGTAAAAATTAAACATATAAATCTGATTGTGTTTTTCGAGAAGTTTGACAGTCTGAAATGCTTTTCACAAATACCTCGTGAACACGAATTTGCTATTTCATGAAGAATATCAAACAATTGGTGACGGATTTCATTTAGTTATTTATGGAGGCATAGCAGTAAGAGTGTTTGGAGAAAACATAGAGAATCTGACGGCAATTGCAGCATAATGTGAACAATTATTTCATTTTGCAGATTTTACGGAAAATCTCGCAAAGATGCTGTCGGTTATTTTATCCATACTAGGGCCATGGATAATTTTCCCAGAGGCAACAAATGGTGGAATGCTTGAGAACGAAAATTCAATTTATTATTCAACAACAACTCAAAAATCACTGTAAAATCTTTAAGGCATATACGTCTTATCAATTTTGCATGCTTATTTTCCAAGAATTCATTTAAAATCTGCAGGTGTTCTTGTAAAAATAGAAGCTCAATGAATTCCTCATGAATTTCAACAACAAGTCTTTCCACGAATAATTCATTCGAAATTCCGTTGCACCTTATGATGCTGCAACATTTCCACTGAAAAATAGTTAAAGATAAGTACACCATCTCCTTCAAAAACTTGCAGAGATCTTGGCATTTTTTAAGAAAAAAAATCTTCTCTTTCTTCAACAAAAATTTGTCATGGAATTGAGCTAGAAGTAACTTTAGAATTGCGTTTGGAAAAAAAACAGTCATGCCGTTAAAAATTGTGTCCAACTTCTACTTTTATTTTTAGTACCAGTAAATCAAACATAAATTAGATTACCTTAAGTTTTTAGGGTTACATTGTTTGAAATACCATCTGATAATTGAAACGATATATACACATAAAATCTGATGGACATTACTTCTATAGTTTCCAGTAACGTGTCTATAAGGTCTACGATATAACTTTTTTCATTTACATAATTTCTGGTTTAAAAAAATTAATGCAATTCTGTCCACATGAGATTACAATCCTAACTTTACCTTACTAGATTTGATTTTTTTAGTGCAAACTAGAAAACGAAATTAACATCATCCCTAGTGATATGCGTTAAAATTCTTGGCATACTTTAGCCCTTATCTAGAAGAAGGTATCGAGCGTGATTGTTTTTATTTCAATTATTTTATGGCTTTAGCGGTCATGCGACTCAAAGCTAAACGGAGTCAATAGAAGCAAATGATGGAAATGAATAGGTGGATAGGCGTCACAAGGGAGCGACAAGATTGAAATTTAATTAGGTGGTGAAAGTTGAGCAAGCCATTTTAAAGTCAGAAAGCATCTAAGCGTCCTGTATTTTGCCTAGCTTCTCTAGTGGAAAAGGGTTGGCTCAAAGCTTTGAGCTTTGTTACCAACACAGGCCCTTATCCTTAAGAGATCTTGCCAGACTTTAGGTGAGATACTCGAAAAGTTTCTTCTTTCTCTATTTACGGGATTGGGAAAAAAAATGAAATTATTCACTGTTTCCAATCAAACCATTGCGTTGAAAATATCTTCTCAAATGAATGGGCAGGATTTTTTCTTGAAATTCGAAGGATATTCGTGGTAGTGATCTTTAAAAACAAATACGAAAAATATTTACGGATATCAGATAATATTTTTGAAGAGTTATTGTTGAATATTCCAACAGCTTTTGCAGAATTTCTAAAAAGATAATTGGAAAAGTTTTTTAGAATATCCAAAGAAGCTTGCAGAGGAGGAATCCTAATTTATATTTGTAAAACTTCTTTGCGGATTCTGGTACAACTTTTGATAAACCCAAAAGAATATTCAAACGGTTGTATAAAAAATACGACGATTCTCGGATATATCTTCAATGTAGGCATCTTAGGAAATATTTTTTGAAAAATATTGCTTGAGGTAATTTTTGTTGAAGTTTTCTCAACTTACTGGATTTTGGTCAGATCCTTGAGAATTTTATAGAAATTTTTTTTGGGTGTGTCTGTCGATTCATAAAAAAATTGAAAAGTTTTCATTAATTTTCGTTTAGAAACCAATAAGTTTGTAAAATTTTGAAGGGAGTCGCAACGGCAAAACAATAGGAACCACTAATGTAGGTGCTTGGTGGTGCTACAGTATGGCCCATAAAAAAATGCGAAAATAGTCATATCATGTTTTATGGTAGTTTTTACATAGAAAATGTGAATAAAACATAAATATTATTCATTACTTGTATTGCTTAATCTATTTAGACTCTGTTTTTCGCTTTGGATATGATTTTTATCTGTTATTTTCATCTTACCAGAGAGGAATTGGAAGCATACCTTCAAATTTTATCATGCGAACGTCGAGTTCAATATCAGTGTGATGAAAGCTTCTAAAACATCAACGATGGCGTGGGATTCTTCACAGGCCTTGTCTCCAGCAAACGCCCATATCAAATGACAGAATTAATTCATACCTGGGTAAATGGAGACTTAAAAAACGGCTGATTTTGCAGAGCTTTGATTGAACCTTCATAAAAGTAAAAGTGTGATAAGCGGCTCCGTTTTGCTTAAAACCTATGAGCTAGTATTGATATAAGTTGTCTCTAACCGATGCAAAAAAATTCTTCCTCTGTATTTATTTTTTATTCAACCTTAACAAAAAATAAAGGCATATCAAACCTATAAGACGCAAATGCCCTCAAAACTATCACCCTGGCAAAATATTTTATTGTGATCATGAAAAACACGTTCTCTAAGAACTCCTCCATCCTCTGATACCAAACAAACTGAAATTTTCAACAATAAAGTGTGATTTTTGATGGTGGAATGTTTATCATCATAGTATACGACAATCAGACGCTGTTTCTAGCTTTGGGCGGACAAAACCTTTGAACTTATTTGCTTTATAACATTATCTAGGACAGTAAGAAAAATATGACAAAAAATGTACTTGATAGCGAAGTTCTGTCAGAATATACTACATTAATCAGAAATTAAATTCACTATCAAAAACAATGAAACTAGCGCTTGTGGATGCTATATTCACGTTCAAACAATTTTCGCATTTTTTTATGGGCCATACTGTAGTTTCGATAGAAAGCATTGAAAAAGTTCTAGGAAAAGGATAAGCGTGGTTACACTCATTACGGTAATAATAATTATGGATTATTTCTTCTCTTCTTTCACCTCATATTACTGACATTTTATTCCAGCTTGTAGAGCATTAAAAGTTATTTATGAAACACTTTTTTCATTTAAGAACTTTCTTCATTTTTTTTTGCATAAGAGTATTGTGTGATAACGAAAATAAAAAAAAATTGAAAATATTTGGTACCTGAAACGATTCTCTCAGATATTTTCGCTGCATTTTCTGAGTTTTTTAAGAGATTACAATGATGAATACATAAACGTTTTGGTTACACTCATTACGGTAATAATAATTATGGATTATTTCTTCTCTTCTTTCACCTCATATTACTGACATTTTATTCCAGCTGGTAGAGCATTAAAAGTTATTTATGAAACACTTTTTTCATTTAAGAACTTTCTTCATTTTTTTGCATAAGAGTATTGTGTGATAACGAAAATTAAAAAAAAATTGAAAATATTTGGTACCTGAAACGATTCTCTCAGATATTTTCGCTGCATTTTCTGAGTTTTTTAAGAGATTACAATGATGAATACATAAACGTTTTTAATTCCAAAATTTGGCAATATTCCAGATTTTTCAAAAATTCACGGCTTGTTGCCAAAATCGATGAGACACTGTAAGTCACTATAAGTGTTACAGGCTGATGCAAATTTAGTTCTATCCGCCTCAATTTTAGATTTTCCGCACAGAATTTTTTTTACTAATATCGGAGAATTTTTAAGGATTTCGAGGAGCTTGTCCAAGAAGTTGTTTATTATTATTAACTTGGGTAAAGTCTCTCTAAAAAAAATTATTAACCTTTCCACCAATCAAACAACAAAAGAACAAAACGTTTAAAAAATATTCGGTTTGCCCTGATTGGTATAAAATATATAGTAATGATATCAAATGACATATTTATATGAATATTATTCCGAATGTTGTGAAATCCCATAATTTAGACCTAATTTTAAAATTTTGAATTTGTTTCAGGGATTTGTTGAGCGATTAAAAATTGAATTATGAAGATGTAAAAGACAAAAAATAAAAGTCAATTAAATTTTGATTCTGTTAGCAAAACATTCCAGAATCGTGGACTTTTTATTCAAAAGGTTTGAACTAGAGAAAATTCCAAACATCTGCTTGGAAATCAAAATCGCAATATTGCCACTCCAAAAAGCGAGGAAGCAATAAACCACGCCACGTGTTCGCACTTAAAAAGTTACATTCACTTACCTCTCTAGTGTTTTCGGTCGGCTGGTTGGTGTCCAAATTAGGTATAGGAGGCGATCGAAGCCCTCTTTTTAAGTGTGGTGTTAATCCGGGATCGGGTATCGGGTGGATAATTTCCTCAGGGTATGATTATGCCACGTTTTTTTTTCCTTGGTGGCAAGCTGGACTTCTTCGATGTCGGTGCGTCGAAATTGAGGTTTTCCGAATTTTCCAATTATTGCGGGAATTTTTCGTGTCCGGTGAAGCAGGGGTTAGCATGAATCGGTCCAGCCGTATTTCAGGTTTGTGTCTGTTCCGCAATCGAACTCGAGCCAATTTGCCAATTTACTTGACCTTCCGATGGGACTTTTGAGTTTTTAAACCAATGCCAATCTTAGCTATGTGCGAAAATTTGCTGCCAGCTTTTGACGACATTGGACACTGCGTTGCTGCGGCGGTACTCCTCGGTTATGCCGGATCCGGAAACGATTCCATTCACTACCGATTGTTTAAAGTTTCTTCTTCACACTACGACAGAGGGTTTTTAAATTCAATTGTTTTCCTTATGGACACTTTGCGAGGGCACTTAAATTTGTCACTTTAAATTTTCAATTTTCCCGATCACTTGAATCAATTCCACTGCTTTGTCTCGTAATATCGAACAGCGAAACAGCAAATGCACTCTTTGTTCGCTAGCTCTATCCCGTTCCGGGGTTGTGCCTTTCGCTTGCACTCCCACTCACATACACTTCGGTACAATCCTTTTTCCGCTTGTCGAGGTCGGGAAAATGCTTTTTCCAATAATCAACTGCAGCAGCTGCGCTTTTTATGTAATCACTTTCTTTGTTCCCACACTTTGCCGGGAGCTCCCGTTTTTTTTTGTCTTCCGGCAACTTTTCCGGAGCTCTTCTTCACTCGTTTAACTCGACTTAACGGATTATCTACGTAGGGGGTAAATAGTGTATTATCCAAAATGCTCTTCACACACTTCTGTCTGGCCTTAGCGCTAGCAAAAAATCTTATCCTAGGCACTAAGAAGCTAACAGAGCTTACGCGTCTAAATCGATGATCAACAGATCTAACAACTAAAAACCACAATAAAACTGCTTACTCCTAAGACAAAAAATCTACATTGACTTCAGCACTCTTGGGTCTGGTTTTACTGCCTAGAATCACACTCAGTCTTCTCTCCAGTCACATTTCTTCTAGCTTCTAGCTGTGGGCAAAAATCGCGGAAAAAATCACAGTCTCAGTGTCACAGTGTCGTCCTCACTGCCGGAGAAGGAGCTGCTGCCGGCTTTCCACCACGGTACACGATCGAAAAAATTTAGCCACACCTTTCCGAACCGAAATTTTGAACTCGAATGAGCCCGGATTCCTATATCTCGCTTCGCACTCTACTGCGCCGCGTCTCCTCTGCTTCTGCTGGCTCTCCCAACAACGTCTTCGTCGTCTCTTCGTTTCCTCGCGACCAACCAACAGCCCTAGATGCAAATTTTCACACTTCGCAAAAGGGTTCAGACAAAAAAGCGGGTCGCGTCGCGGCGAATGCAACAACTCAAGTAGCCACCAGAAAAAAAATCCTTGCCTACCGCACACAGGACACCTCGTCACGCTCTCTGGCAACTGCTGAGGAGTCGCGAGAAATGAACGTCTCTTCGGCTAAGGAACTCGAACGCGAAAGAAACGAGGGAGCCCGCTAGCTTCTACAGCTTCTCTCTGTGTGTGCGAGCGCGAACTAACACACATAAGTTCGTAGACGTCTTGGGTTGCGAACTTGATCGGGAGAATTTCCCAGCGAAGGCAACGACGGCACACAGTGGCGGAGAGCCGGACAAAACCTTGGAAAATAATATCAAATTTTCTTATGCAAAATAGTTTCCTTGTGTTTCACATGCTTCAACTAAGAAAGAGCCAAATTTTCAACCAAATCGAACAAAATTTGAGTCTTCAGGATTTTTTCAAAGTTAGCAGATGTGCAAACGTCACAAAAATAATGTACACAAAATTTCTTAATTTTGTATAAAATTATGATTTGTACAAAGATGAAACAAATGTGTCCAAAATTGATATTTCAAAATTGAGTTCTCACTTGGCGGTTCCTACTCCTAGCAATATTTTACTCTTACTTGTTTAGTTTTTCTTCGCAAACATGCTGTTTCTGTTTTTTTATCTGTATTAATGAAATTTTTGGCCTTGGGTAGTTCATCTCGGGAGAGCTATTACATTTTTTTTTCAATTTTTCATTAGTATCATTCAAAATATTACATTCTTTATTTTTATCTAGGTGTTCTATGTTACATAACACTACCATCCTAATTTGGTAAAACAACATTAAGATTTTATTAACATTTCGTTAACAACATATTACATTTTGTTTGTGGTAGCAGTGCAGAATTTTTTAGATGAGTTGATTTCACCTGCTTATAAGAGAAAAAAAAAAACATTTTCAATTAACTTTACCTTAATATATAACGCATTTATCGTGGAAATAGATGATTGCACGATTTTTGTTTAAAATAATTAATTATTTTATTTCACATTTGTTCCAATGTTTCAACATTGGATATTCTATGTACACTGATAGGCAAAATAAAGTGCCCACCTTACCAGTTTTCGAATTTCTCTCATTGATTTGGTTCAAAATAAAGTTAACTTTTCTTAAACCTTTTTTGATATTTTATTTTTGATATTCTTTTAAAGTTGCACTTACGAAAATTTGACAAAAAAAAAGAGTTTTACTCAGAGAAAAAGAAAATCAATTTGTATTAAAAAAAAAAACAGTGACAACAAAAAGTGCCCACTTCCTTCTTGGCCCCAGAAAAGATGATTTAAGAAAAATAAAAAGTAAAGGAGGTGCTTCGGCATGCTTTTCACCAGGTTTTGTAGGTGTTGTGGATCTAGTTCTTCCCAGGCGCACTCCAAGGCTTCAAAATAATTATTTTTGTTGATAACACCAGTTTTGTCAACCCTGGCATCGAGAATCGCCCACAAATTCTCGATGGGGTTGAGGTCTGGGCTCTGTGGAGGCCATTCCAGTGGTTTAATCCGACAAGACCGGAAGAAAGACTTGGTCTTCTTGGCAGTATGCTTCGGGTCGTTGTTCTAGAGAAATATGAATTTCTCTTCAAGGCCCGTTTGGATCAGCGAAACCTCCAGATTTTCCTGCAAGATGTTAATGTAGGAATCTGCCGTCATTATTCCGTCGAGGCTTCCTACTCCACTCCATGAAAAACACCCCCAGACCATCACATTTCCTCCTCCATGCTTCACCGCTCCTTGGATATGGCGCTCTGCACCACACATGAGCCCGCCGCTTTCGGTTAAACAGCTCGAGCTTCAGGAGCGCCACATCCAAGGAACGGTGACGCATGGAGGTGTGATGTGATGAAATGTGATGGTCTGGGGGTGTTTTCCATGGAGTGGAGTAGAAAGCCTTGTGAAAATGGACGGAATAATGACCGCAGATTCCTACATCAACATCTTACGGAAAAATCTGGAGGTTTCGCTGATCCAGACGGGCCTTGAAGAGATATTCATATTTCTCTAGAACAACGACCCGAAGCATACTGCCAAAAAGAAAAAGTCTTTCAGACATGGAGTTCTGATAATTAATCTGTGTAGTATAATTAAAAAGTGTACGATTTGACAGATAACTATTCTAACAATGTATGTTAGAAAATTAAAGTTTTTCAATTTTACAATTAAGCCTCCATGCAAAGCACTGTCGAATGTTTTTTCTATGTCTAGAAGAGCAAGACGAGTAGAATAGCCTTCAGATTTGTTGAAACGAATCAAATTTGTTACACGTAAAAGTAGATGGGTGTACGAAAGTCCATGGCGGAATCCGAACTGTTCATTGGCAAAAACTGAATTTTCCTTGATGTGGGCCATCATTCTGTTTAAAAAAAACCTTTTCAAAAAGTTTACTGATGGAGGAAAGCAAACTGATTGGACGATAGCTAGAAGGTTCTGCAGGATTTTTGTTTGGTTTTAAAATTGGTACAACCTTAGCATTTTTCCATTTGTCAGGAAAATATGCTAATTGAAAACATTTGTTAAATATATCAATTAAGAATGATGAGCTTTTAACTGGAAGTTTCTTGATGAGGATGTAGAAAATTCCATCATCGCCAGGTGCTTTCATATTTTTGAATTTTTTAATAATAGTTCTCACTTCTTCCAAATCATTCTCCCAGAAATTTTCGAAAACGTTCTCTTGATTGAGATTTTTTTCGAAGTCCTGAGTAACTTGATTTTCTATTGGACTAGTGAGTCCTAAATTAAAATTGTGCGCGCTTTCAAACTGCATGGCAAGTTTTCAAGCTTTTTCGCAATTAGTTAGTAATATTTGTTTTCCTTGTTCAATGTCTTTATATGCTCTTGAGTTTTTTTTTTTTAATTTTAGATAAATTCCGAAAGGACTTATAGCCACAATCCAATCGAGAAATTATGTTTTCAAATTTTTTGTTTCTTAATTGTGAAAATCGTTTTTCAATTTCTTCCTGCAGATCCTGCCATATGATTTGCCACGATATTTGCAACGGCGCATGAACATCATAGTTATAATGCTATGAATTGGTTAGGGCCTCAGAAGATACTTTTGTAGCCCTATTCACTAATATCGTGTGACTCTCAAAATTCATGATTTTTAATTTTGAACATCATAGCTATAATGCCATGCAATATGAGGTTCTGGTAACATGTGATTAGTCCAGAAATAGATCTGATAAGGCTTCATATTCACCCTTTGTAATCCTATCGACTCATGGAGGTTTCACTATGGAATGCATGTTTATTGAATACAGTGGGATTCCGTTTTTGGCATGCTCCATTTTTCGCACCCTCCGATTTTGGCACCAAAATGGATCCGTTTTTGGCAACATTCTTACAATATGGTTATTGGTCACGCAATCGCAAATTTTCATGATGTCATTAATCTCTACCAGTATCTCAACCAGAGACCAATCTTCTTTCTCAGGAATACTGTGTGACCAGCCCACTTGAGTCTGCCAGTAGGTGATTTACATGAAAACCACTTTTCTTCAAATTTGGAACAGCTCGTTTGAACAAGGTACAAGCACTGATAGAAGAGCGTTAGCGTTGTTACATTATACTCAGTAGATTGAGCACTAGCATAGGAGCAATGAAAAATCTATGACTCATACAGAGTTGTAATCTTAAATTTTGTCTTACCTTTTCATCTCATAGTTCTTATTATTATGGAATTACTTGCAATTTTATGAAAAAAATGCGTTGTTCTAGTGAATTTCGGAAGTATAAAACCACGATTCTGTTTTCACTCAAATTTTTTGACACGGCCGTTCAAAAATAAGCATCCATATTTTTTTTACGTACGTTACATATCCCCCGAGTAATTCATTGAAAGAATGTGTGTGTTTCATATCATCTGTTAGATTTGAAATGCGCCATTTAATACCACTCTCATAACTAATGCGAACACAGTCTTCTCTTATTCACGCGTTTTAAAATGTTTAACAACTTTATAGAAGACATGAAAAGTGTTAAGTAAAAGAATTACGAAATTTTAAACATAAAGTACACAAATTTGTATGAAAAATACTCGTTTAAAACCATTTTTCTTCATAACTTTTTTCTTAAACTTTTATTATTTTCCGTGTCTTTTACAAAGTTGTTAAACATATTAAAACGTGTGTTTTTGCTGAAAATTGTACCTCTCTATTTCTTAAAGTAAAGGAATTATCGGTCGAACTCATTTTAATAGAGCTTATTTGTTTGAAAGTAAAAACCCATGCAAAGACGCTTATAGACATAAGTTTTTATCAACTGCCGAAAGGGGAGATATGGTACTTTCATGATTTGTAAGAGTTGTCTGCGCCATTTTGCGTCGAAGGCAGTTATAGAGGCCTAAACTACCCCTTGAAAAAATAGTAATTCATCAATAACTTTGTTACTTCAAAAGATAGCGTGATAATATGTTCTGCAAAAACATGGGATTTTTCATGACAAACAACTTTGTAGAGAACGCAAAAATGTTAAAAATCTTGGAAAAAAGTTATGATAAAAAGTATGATTTTTAGGGACCATTCACATACAACAGCATATATCTCAAAAAGTATAAGATATAGAAAAAACGTGTCTTCGACAAAGTTGTTTCAAATTGCCAATTCTACAACTTTGCCGAAGACACCATATGTCTAACTGAATGTTTTGAAAAAATAGTTTTTCTATCTTACTGCTAGGTGGATTGATCACAAAACTTTTTGCATCAAAAGTTGCGCTTTAATATACCAAGAAACTTCTCTGAACAAACTATATCGCTAAAATCAACGGTTTGGGCGCTATTCAAAAAGTGCATGAAATCGAGAAAATAAAACGCAGTGCAGCGGGATCTATGGACTTTGAGCGACAATCCTAAAATTTATAGCTAACCTTATGGCATATGTAAATTCCTATCGGAATACTGAGCAAGACCCTGAGAATTCTAAGTGGGACAATGTGGATTCCTAAATTTTCGTTGATCATAAGGTAACATTTATCAATTTCAACTTCTAAAAAAACAATAAATACTTATTTCAAATATAACTCTTATTTGTGTATTCTTCAAAATTACGGGCCGCATTTATGGATCATGAGATGTAGTTGTTTATGCTTGCCCTATTGACTGCGGTTAATCATTATATATGATTTGTTTGTCAGATACGTACATTAAAGAAGTCATGCTAACTTACCAATTTTTGTCAAGTTTTACGAGAGGGCTTTAAAGTAAACTGATGTTCAACAATGAAAAAACTCATGCAGTTCTGTTAAATCCAAATATGTTTTATACAGAAATGGATTTTATTGTGTTTTCGTATTCTAACACAGTTTCAAAGAAATGTCCAGTTCTTGAATAAAGGTCACTTATACGATTATTGATTTCACAAGGCCCACTCATAAAGCGTGCGAGAAGCTTATAAAAAAAAATTTAAGATATAAAAAGTATGTAAAACGTATGTCACAATGAATATTACGGGGCTATACATTCATAGCATAGTCCAACCTAACGAAAATCGGCTACAAAGAGGACCTTGATAAAACTGACCAGAGCTAAGTAATATATTTTCAAAGTATATCAGTTAATCTGGAGGCAAACACCCTTAATATTTAAATAAAAAATAATTTTTAACATGACTTCCCGAGTCATATGTTGAACTTCTATCATTTGTAAACATTTGCTGAGGTTTATAAACTGGAAATCTGAGCAGGGGCCTAAAATAGCCGTAGCGGTAAATGCGCAGCTATTCAGCAAGACCAAACTGAGGTTCGTGGGTTCGAATCCCACCGGTCGAGGATCTTTTCGGGCTGGAAATTTTCTCGACTTCCCAGGGCATAGAATATCTTCGTACCTGCCGCACGATATACGCATGCACAAATGGTCATTGGCACAGTAAGCTCTCAGTTAATAACTGTGGAAGTGCTCATAAGAACACTAAGCTGAGAAGCAGGCTCTGTCCCAGTGGGGACGTAATGCCAGAAAGAAGAAGAAACTGGAAAACAACGCAAATTAAAACATTTTTGAGAAATTAAATTTTGTTCTCATTTGAGAGTTGCGTGAAAAAATTGTACCTTGAATTTTTCATTTTCTTAGTTTGTACTAGCTGATAACTTGATGGGCTACAATCAGTTTCGTTGAATCTACGCCGAATGGATAATCCTTCTCCACTGGGCTCGGTCCTGAGCCAATCGTTTCCAGTCGCCCTGAACGTTAAGTGCCCTTAAGTCCTCTTCAACTGCAAAAAGCCAACGTGTGCGCGGCCTACCACGAAATCGACGACCTCGTTCAGGTTCTCTACTGAATATTATTTTTGTTCGTTGTTCTTCCGGCATTCGTACCACGGGACCAGCCCAACGCAGCCTGCCGTGTTTTATGAGTTTGATAATATAATATAACTATAACTTCTCTATATACTTGGTACAACTCATGATTCATACGATGCCGCCAGATGCTATTTTCTTGTTTACCGCCGAGTATTGTTCGCAGCACTTTACGCTCAAAAACTCCAAATGCTTTCCGGTCGACCTCTTTTAACGTCTAGGGTTCATGGCCGTATAGAGCAACCGGCATTAGTGTCTGTCTTCTTCTTTCTGGCGTTACGTCCCAACTGGGACAAAGCCTGCTTCTCAGCTTAGTGTTCTTATGAGCACTTCCACAGTTATTAACTGAGAGCTTTCTTTGCCGATTGACCATTTTTGCATTTGTATATCGTGTGGCAGGTACGAAGATACTCTATGCCCTGGGAATCGAGGAAATTTCCTTTACGAAAAGATTCTCGACCAGCGGGATTCGAACCCACGACCCTCAGCATGGTCATTGGCGAATTTCGTTTTCGTATGCAGGCTACGTGACTTAAGCTGATTACGGAGCCCGTAAAAAGCCCTATTCGCAGCTGCAAGACGCCTTTTCACCTCGCGGGTAACATCATTATCGCAGGCACGAATGCCTCTTTTACGGATCGACGATCAATTCCGATTATATCGATATCGTCCGCAAAACCCAGGAGCATATGTGACCGGGTGACGATAATAGGCGAAGGGGTGAAAAAATGAACACAATGAACAAATGAACTTGTTACGCATGAACAACAAATTCCAATAATTTTTATTACGCACGGATGATTTAGAGCATAAATAAAAGTGTTTTTGTAGATACGGAGATAAATTGAAGTCAGAACCACGTTTGTGATATTGATGTAATTTTAGGCACGGAGGTGGTGAGGTTTTTCAATGAGGTGAATATCGTAATGATATGTTATCGAAACAGAAACCTTTAAAACTGTTTTCATTTATAGATGTATTTTCAGGACTGTGATAAGAAAATTTCAAAAATGTTTGTTTTGCTCGTGCTCTTTGGGTACATTCAGGAACCGGTGCCATGTGACCGGATATCCGAAATGGCCAGATAAAATGAGAAACAATGTCATTCGACCTTATTGCAGCTTTTTACTAATAGGAAGTACACAGTGAATAATTTTCTCACCGCCAATCTTGAAAAATCTACGTGAACCATCACTTCCGGAACGAATATATGTACTCCATTTGAATCCGAAATGACTCCGGAACCATGTAGCTAATCCCTTTTTTTTCTTGAAAATAATAAATCTTGATGAGCTTGTGGTTTGCTTGAGACAATGGATCCAAAATTGTTGGCCAAGTTATGATTTTTTAAAGTTCAGTTTCGATGAAAAGTCAGACGTTGGGGGTTTGAGAATTTAAGAAGTTTTTTCAACGTATTTTTTTCAATTTTGATATTACACTTTTAGATACAGATGTTCTATAAGGTGAAGATAAACCGAAGCCAAACCTCAAATTTTCAAGAGCACGGATCTGGAGAACCAAACATCCGTTTAAGCTGAAAACTTAATCGATTGGTCACTATATTATGATTTCGCTATAAGCGAAATCATAATATTCAAAGTAATGAAATTTATTTACATTTGAAGGTATTTCCAAATTTTAGTTAGAGAGGTTAAATTGCATGGGAAACTCAAACAAATCTCGTAGAGTTGGAGAGGTATAGATTCACAGAGTGATCAAAGTATGATTAATTGAAAGGACCGCGCATTCTATTGAGTTAGGGGGAATATCGAGTTACAGCATGTCGAATAAAGTAAAGTTAAGCAAAGGTATTAACATTTCAAAAGTAATAGAAACATGATACACGAATGTTTTTAAGTGTTCGTGTTAATACAAAATCTGTTTGCAACCCATTAGCATTGTTTTAGAAAACACCATTAGTTTAGAATAATTTTACATACAAAGGTATCGACCGTGATAATTATATATTGAAATTGTTTATCGGCACATCGGTCTATTTTGCTCGAAGTAAGAGGGAGCATGGAGAAGCAATGATCGATGGATAGGTACCGTAAGGGAACGGCGAGATAAATTGGAGTTTAGATAATAACACCAACTTCCAGCATATTCGTCTACTCTAGTTGAAATTATAGATTGTGTTTGGTTTACCGGTTTCATATGATTGTTTAATTTTTTGGGGTCCAACGCGTGGCCATAACCCACGGAAATATCTCAGGCTTCATAACTTTTCTAACTAACTACACAATTTATTTTTGAAACAACACCTTAATGAGATTATATTGTAGAGAAATGATATAAGTTTGTGTCACCGTTTTTGAGTATCTTATGTGTGTATCTGGTACCACTCTAGCCACAAAAGACCTCGAAAACTAAAAAAATGTATTGTTTGATATCTTGGAGACAACTTAATCGATTTGTATGATATTTTCAGAGAAGCTCTTTATTACCTGATATTATATAGCCCGCCTTTTATTTTTTGATTAACTGACTAGAAACAAAATGGCGACCACTGAAATTTGATATGGGAAATGTCGGTCCCCCAAGGAATATCGGAATTTCTTCAAAACCAGATGACTGATGGTCAATATCGACACAAATTCTGAAAATAGAGGAGCTTTTGGAGAACTTGCGAAAAATATTGAGAACCAAAAAAGTTTTCACGACATGAATATTTTTTGTGGAGAAAATACGAAGCTGCTGGTAGAGGGGTTAAGAATCAATCAATAAGTTGGGTACTATGACTGAAAATACGCATGATATGTAATAGTTAACACCAAACATGGAATCAGCATACCTAAAAAATAGTGAATGATCAAGTGTCCAGTCATTTTCGACGATTTTTGAGGTTTTTGTCTGACTTTCATATGAAGGCCCGCCACTGTGCGACGGCGACGACGAGGACCCTCGTCGTAAATCGCGAAGAATCCGCTCTATCGCTTGCTGGTGGTAGTTGGAAATGCTTCCGAAGGATCTTGCTTACTCGCTCACACCGAGCACCAACACACATCGACTGTAGAGGGTTATGCATTTGCATTGCATTGACGAGGGGGACATAAAACGCCGGGGTCACAGGTGTAGGGGTCTCGTTGTGGGGAGAAGGGAAATGCATCTCGCCGCGACGACGAACGACGGCCGACCGACGAACGAAACGGTGGTGAAAAGGTTTATGATGTGTTGGACTTGATGCTTGCATGCAGCTTGCGTTGGACGAGGAATGTTTGTTTTCCGGTGAATGTGTGTGGATTTTGCGAATCTTGCACGGATGGAACGATGGAGAACGGTTTGGTTGGATGCAGTTTCGCTGAACTGAGGTGGTTCTAAAAGCTTTGTGCAGATAATGAACCTTTAATCCACTGGTGTCTTTGTTGGAAGTGGATTATAGTGCACCTTGAATGCACCGATTTTTTTTGGCGAAAATGATTGTATTGTCAGTCAAAGTACCATGCGTCTCCGTTCAGCAGTTTATTCTTCGAATGGTTAATGTTCACAGAAATACAATTCTACCTCGTAAAATATCTTCTTCTTGTTTCCCACATTACGTCCCTACATGGACAGAGCCTGATTATCAGCTTAGTGTACTAAGTTCACTTCCTCAGCTATTAACTGAGAGCAATGTTACCATTTCCTTGTTCGTATATCGTGTGATAGGCACGATGATACTCTATGGCCTGAAAAGTCGAGAAAATTTCCTCCACGAATCCTCGACCGGTGGGATTCGAACCCACTAACTTCAGTTTCGTCTTGCTGAATTGTTGCACGTTTACCGGCTACGGCTATCTGGGTCACATTTTCCATACTACCGTCGCTGGAAGGAAAAAGAGGTCAAAACAATATCTGAAATAAGTCAACGAAGCTGATACTGTCTCTGAATTTCTAATAATTCTTGGGATTTTCAACTTATCAGTTTATGCAGCTTCCGGGAAACCATGTTTATATACAAGCTATCTTTTTCAACTCACACAAAAGTTATCTCGGTTTATCTGGTAGATCTGGTCGCACTCTTGTACTCACCGATAAAGGAATCCTCTATTGGTCTCAATTTGTTAAACTGCATTCCTTACGTTGAATCAAAATGAGGGGATCTGTTCGAATAGGCAAATCCCAGTTCAAGCCTTTTTCTATAAATAAGCCATCCAACCAGCCAATTGGCTTTTTTTATAACTTACTTGATACTTGATGGGTTACAATTCGCTACGATGAATCTAGGCCGGATGAATGAGAATTCTCCCTAGGGTTCGGTCCTTAGCCAATCGCTTCCAGTCGGCTTGAATGTTAAGTGCCCTATTTTACAAGGGGGGAAATCTGCAAACAGATCCCCCGAGAAGGAAAACCAGGGAATGTGGGGATGACGCACCAACGACGACTCACTAAAACCAGCCCATTCTCGCTGAATTGCTCAAGTGATGCAAAGAGTGCCCCGACATTACCCTTGGCCTCAGACCCTAATCTCTCCGGAACCACCTTACGGTATTTCTTCGGGGAGGGGCCAGTACATATAGCACAACACAGCAGAAGGAGCCTAGGCAAATTGCTTTTTCTAGCTGGCTTAAACAATGCTACAAGGGACCAGCCTCGGCAAAGCTAATCCTCTGCATAGGATTATATTGCCTTCCACATATAGCGAACATGCGATTTCTCACAACAATGAAACGCGGGAAATCGAACACGACACGCTCCGCTGTTTCCTCCACACCAGCACAATAGGGGCACACAGGAGATTCTGAGTGTCCGAACCTATGCCGGTACTGCCTATAGCAACCATGTCCTGACAGAAACTGCGTCAGGTGGAAGTTCACTACCCCATGGTTTCTTTCATACCAATCTGACACAATTGGTATCAGCTGATGGGTCCATCTACCTTTGGTGCAGTTATCCCATTCCAGCTGCCAACCTTTGAGCGTTGCCTCTTTACACGCGTTGCGGACTCCTTCTGGTACATTGACAATTTGAGTGACAATTAAAAGTTCGGCAGTCAAAACTTCGGCTAATGTTGGCGTCGGCATTCTAATTTAGTGCTTCGCCGACGCATAAGGAATGCCTTTGTCGGCGTAGCACTTCGGTAGAATGCCGATGCCGAACTTCGGCGAACTTTTGTTGGTGATATTTAATTTCTCTTATGAACTTCGGTCTAAAGCAGGGTTTCTCAACCGGTGGTCCGCGGACCCCCAGGGGGCCGTGACGACTTTCCAGGGGGTCCACGAAGCCATTGTAGAGTGTGCTCTTTGATCGATGAATAGATGTGAGTAGTCTCTAACTTAACTTGCTTTACTGGAGTTCATTATTACCAAATTGCAGGTTTTTGTGCGTCCTTTAACGTCATTGATAGCCAGGTATTTCCTTACCTGCGTTGCTTAAATACCATATCAGCTTCAACTTAGTATCTATGTAAGAATCCTGGCAATTTGTGTTTTTTCTTGCAAGATTTGATCAAAAATCTGCCAGAAATTATTCACTCTTTCCACTCAAAACATGGGCAACCTTAAATCTATCAGCAGAATTTTTTATTAGATTTTCCAATGATACCTTCAGTTGTTGCAAAGTTTTGTAGTAGTGTTTGGTGAAATTTGTAATTGTGGATGGTTTACTCATAAAAAATGGGTTTCTTTCCTAAAATATGAATAGCAACTTCCGGAGCTGATTTTTGGGGCCACCTATTTTTTTAACCCTGAGAGCGGCTTCCTTGGATTACTGGAAAAACTTTGTAAAATATCCAGCGAAATATTCAAAGATCCCTGAAGAATTCTCCAAAAAGCTCCGTTGTATGCAATTGATAAGCTGGCGGCAGGATTTCTGTTAGAAATAAATGATTATTTTTATTTGGTAAAATACGTTTTGGAGGCTAATTATTGGCCGTTTTCCATGCAACATTGGTAAAAATAAGAGGTTTATGATTAATTAAAACTTCGTCTGTATACTGAGATTCAGGTCTCCAATTTGTATTTTGTTCAGTCCAGAATTATACTTGCAGACTCCTGGCTTATTTCCTAGTGAAGCTTCCCACAGGATCATAGCCGAATTCTTGAATTACGGCGCATTGCTTGGGTTTGTCTGCCAAGTGTATCTATTGATTCACTTTGAGATCTTTGGCAGTTCTCCACTAATACAGTCGACATTGCATATGTCGAAGGGACCATCGAGATAGGAAGAGATCGAGAAAAAAGAACATATTTTCAATGAATACTAGATTGAAAATCTCTCCATTACCAGGAAAACCTAAAACTAACAGACGTCATTTCGTGTTCGCAAATTATTTGGCATCCCTAAAATCTAGTCTAGTAACTATTGATAAAGAGCATATCGACATACGGAGAGAAAACCGGAAACGATAATTACATCGAGATAGGGAGATATCGAGATATGGAGAGCAAAAATGCATGCAGATTAGGGATGGCACACAAATTATGTCACGGTAAATTCCAACTTATTTGACCCCCCCCCCCCTTTGTCACGTTTTTTGTATGAGTCCTCCGAAATTTTTGTAAGGCTTGTCACGTTTGGCTTGACCCCCTCCCCCCTTGGAGCGTGACGTAATTTGTGCATGACCCCTTAAAGGGACCGAAAAAATCATCGACATAGGGAGGAGATATGGGGCGATCCATGAATTACGTAAGACAATTTTGGCGGTTTTTCAAACCCCTCCTCCCCCATGGTATGATTTTTTGTATGTAAATTAAAAATAATTTGTATGGCGCGTAAAAAATCCCAATGTAGATGTAGAGTCGACTGTATTGTGAACAGAATCCAATTGATATTTTTAGTGCTTAACAAGATCATTCGCGATAATCCCGCAAGATACCGCTATTTCAGTCATTCAGTTTGGTTCCCATTTTGAGCTTTGTTCATTGGACTTACACTATGGGCTTCGGTTTCTAGACAATTTATTATTAGGGGTTGGCAAGATGTTTGTAGACCTTCTGAGGGGGCCGCAACTTCAAAAAGGTTGAGAACCACTGGTCTAAAGTTAATCTGAATGCACAATATCTTTGGTTGAAGCGTTGAATATCTTGATGATGAGCCAGATGGGCGTCATACCGGCGATGATGCACACGGCCTTTTTAGAAACCGTACTCTTATACATGTGATCCTATACGTGCTCTCCCACCACCAGGATGCTGCCCGTTCTTAGCGCTTCTGACCAGATTGATCCTTCATATCATGCTAGGAGCTTGCGTTTGCTGGCAATTTCAGCAGAGCTGTTAGACATCATCTTCGATAGCGCCGCTATAGCTGTAGATGCCCTTTTACAGGCATATTCAACGTGGCTAGCGAAGTGGAGCTTGTCTTCCATCATTACCCCAAGATGTCTGGGGGATCACTTGGACTCTATGGTGCAATCACCTACTGCGATAAGCGCTCGTTGCCCGAACTTGCGATTGTTGATCTGCACCACCTTAGTTTTGTGACGAGCCAGTCCTAGTTTCCTAGACTTTATCCATTTTTCAACTATGGAGATAGAGTACGCTGCTGTCAACTATACTTCCTCCATCGATTCACCATAGACCACTAGGGTGATATCGTCGGCGAAGCCAACCATCTTAACACCCGTCGGAAGGGGCAGCCTCAGTAGGTCATCGTACATCGCATTCCATAACAGCGGGCCCAGGATTGAACCTTGAGGTACTCCCGCGGTAATTTCAACGCTTTTCTGCCCCTCCTCTGTGTCATACAGTAGAATCCTACCATCAAAATAACTTTCTAGAAGCTTACATGACTACACCGGTACCTTGAGGCTGTAAAGTGCGTGTGGTATTGCTTCCCAGCCTTCGCTGTTGAACGCATTTTTCACATGCAGAATGACAACCACGCAGTAACGGATGCCGATCCTTTTGTGCTCTGCACGATCGATTGGATAGAGTCTAGAGTAGATTTACTTCTCCGGAATCCAAACTGGTTATTGGACAGGCCAACCACACTCTCCGTTTACGGTACTAGCCTGTTGAGGATCAACCTCTCCAATAACTTGTCCATCGTACCTAAGTAGTAGACAGATAGGTCTATATGCCGATGGGTCACCTGGTGATTTGCCTGCATTCCTATCGCTTCCATACATCCAGGAAGATTCCATGATCTATGCAGCGTTGCATCGTAGTTCTGAACATGTCCGGATCCGCATTCATTGCCGCTAAGACAACATTCGGGATACCATCGTGTCCCGGTGCCTTGATGGACACGAATGATTTCACAACTTCTGTCAGCTCTTCGTTCATCCCCTCGCCACTTCTCCATCATCTGCCGCATACGGTGCTGGGGGTCATGAGCTTGTGGGATGATGTGGGAGAAGTACATCGATTCTCGATCGCAGCATCTCGGGCCACTTTTCTTGGAGCGCTATGGCACCTTTGGCCTTAGTCATTACCAATTTGTAGGCGTCACCCCACGGTTTGCAATTGATTCGCACCACCGGTACACCGGCAGCCTGTTCTCTCTAGGAGGGGCTTTTCTCAGCATGGAAGCATCCCACGCTCGTCATATCACAGCAACTAGCTCTTCACCGTTTAGGTCCTGAGTCTTCCGTTCGCGCTTTAGGACTTCAGTGAATACTGCGCCGTCGAAGCGCGCTGTTTTCCAACCTCGGGCTTGGGTCGAGTTACATTGCACTGCCCTCCGCTCGCCTGGTATTATACTATAGCGAATCGATTGATGATCGCTATGAGTATTACCGTCATCAACGCGCCAGTTCATGGTACCTAAAAGGATAGGATTACAAAACGTCAAGTCGATAATCAATTCTGCACCATTTCTCACTGTACCCACATTTGCCAGCTCTACATTTAATGCAGCCAGGGATTCCAACAATAGTTGGCCTCTTTGGTTGATGCAGTGACTACCCCACTTCACTGCCCATGCACTAAAGTCGACAGCTATCACTACTGCCAATTAGCTAGTTCGGCTATCATGCTGTCGACCATATGGGAAAATTTCTCAATCGACTACCTTGAGGGCGCGTAACAACTACAATAGAACACTCTGTTGATTATTGAACTGCAATAGAACATCCCGTTGTATGGGCCTGTCGTCCCTATAGCTGCTAGCTGTTAAGACCTATCCGCCACCCAGTTCCCGTTGTTGGCTGGCATGGGTCCGATAGTAACACCACGTCGGTCTTCGTTTCAAAGACTAACTGCCAAAGCAGCTGCTGGGCTGCATCACAGTGGTTTAAATTCAACTGTGTTACTTCCGTTTTGGCTGCTTTGATACTCCGCTCGTGCCAGAACATTTGGGTTCACCCGTGAGATGTCTGTTGTCTGCTCTGTCGACACATAATAGGCACTTAGCGATTTGCTTACAATTGCTTGCCCTATGGCCTTCGGTGCCGTATTTTCTACACAGCTTACTTCGGTTTCGACCATTGCACTTCCTCGACTTATGGTCCTTCCCGAAACACTTGAAACAAACTTCAGAAGGCTGTTGTATGCTAAGCTGGCAAACCGACCAGCCTACTTTGAGTATGCCCAAGTTCTTCGCTTTGTTGGCCTTTGCAACCGGCAGGCTCATCGCCGCCACTTGAGTACCCTGCAGGTCCTGGACAGGTGAGGACTGGCTACGTCGATGTCACACTGCTCTTTGCGGGCAGGGCAGCCGAGACCTCCGCTGCATCGGTGACCTCATCCAGATTTTTACTCTGGAGAGTCGCTTTAGCAGTCAGGGATCTTACATCAAACTCGTCGCCAAGTACTTCTTGTGTCAGTTGCTTATGAACTGCGCCCTTTTGCTTGACGTCCTTCTTTAAGACTAGGATCATTTCATCAATCCTAGTCCGCATTATGCTCTGCACATCTGCGCCCAATGGCGATAACTTTTCCGTGCTTCGCATCGCCTTCAGAACCTCGGCGTGTTTCGCTTTCTTCGTTTTGATATCGAGGGCCTTGCCTAAATTCTTATGTTTTGCTGTTTTTGGTTTAACAATCTCCTTGGGCTCCGTTTTCGATTTTCCTCCTTTCTTTCTTTTTTCCCAACTCGTATCCACGGGTTGCTGTTGCCTTGCGCTTGTGGTTCCATAGTATCAGATATATTCGCGTTGCCTGTGAATTAAAACACTTCGGTCTGACACGCCTTAGTGTCTCTTTTGCTCATTCCACCTGGCGGTCACCATTGTTTTATCCATCAGCATGTTTTTTCTCGCGGTTGTTGCACATGGCGAGAGACTGCGCTGTTTTTTCCGCACACCTTTGACAGATTCATAGAGCCGTCGCATATCGTTCTGTTCCATAGCTTCTTGCGCCTGAGTAATTACTGCCTATGCATGATCTTTTTTCTCCCAGCGATAAATCGTTCAGCTGCCCTTGCTTCCTTGTACAGCTCTCTGCTCTGACGGGTACCAGACATCAACATCCGGCTTCTAATCACGTTCTTCTCATCTGTCATTCTCTGGCACTCCTCGTCGAACCAACCGTTCGTTGGTCTTCGTTGAGCAATACCCATACTTCTCGCGCTACTGTACTCACTGCTCCGTGGACTGGCTCTTACAGATCGTTGAGGTTGATGTTCTCGTTGATTTCGCTAATCCACTCGTCGAGCTGCTGATGGTAGTCCGCTACAACGCCATCTGCTGACAGATTGCCGATTTTTAGAACTCGAAACAGTTGATAACCGCTCGCGAATTTTGCTTACAACGAGATAGTGGTCCGAGTCGATATAAGGACCCATGAAAGTTCTAACATCGATGACGCCGGAAAAATGTCGGGCGTCCACCAGAACATGGTCAATTTGGTTGCAAAGTTCGCTCTTTTGGTGTCGCCATGCATGCATCCTTGCATGCAAGCATGGGAAAATTCACTCACTCACTCGAACGGTATTGATTAAAAATAGCAAAGTATCTACTGCCACCGAAAGTTCAGTGACAGCCGAACGCTACTAGGGTGAGCGTAATCCCGACGAATCGCAAACGATTAAGATAACCCGAAAATCAAAAGACTCACAGAGCGGAGAAAGAACTAATCCGCTCTTAACTGGGAGACACGTAAGAACGCGTTCACCATTCAATCACTGAATGTACGGATTTCGCGTTCACTGAATCTTTCCGTCGGGTGTATTTCCAGTCAGTGAGCGCTCATCAGCACTCAAATACAAATACCACTATAGCGGAATTGGAATATTAATAATCATTTGCTACTGCAATCGAATGCCTTCGGCACACGGAGTCGGTAGTGAATCATTCTGTTGCTGTTTTTGTCTAATGCAGCTCACAGACGCTCATACGGTTTGACCAACATTGACTCCGCCCCCCAGGTTGATGCTCATGTTGGTGCTATGTTTGACCGTGTGTGATGCTGCTTGACGAACCAATTTGACAGTTTGTGAAACCGATTTGACGGTTGACGAATCGGTCGGCCAAAATCAAACGAGTTTGATTTTGCTCAAACCACCGGTGGGCGGAGCCAAATGTTTGACGAACCGATCGTACCGTTTGTAGGGATGTTGCACGAACACCGACGTCATCATGTCAAATTGAAGCTTCGACGTCCCATGAACTACCGATGCAGATGGGTGGAAAGTCAAAATGCGTGAATTTACGTAGCGTCGGTGCCATAGTGATCTATCAAATGCGCGCTCTTGAGTTGTTTCTATATAGATAGTAAAATATCGTTTCCAACTATCTCTAACCGTTTTCTTTAGCAAATTCATCAAGGATTCTTTAATTATTCCTGAATCAATTTCTCCAGAAATATCTTCAGAGAATCCATCAGCAGTTTTACCTGTGATTCAAAAAAATCCATCCATGGATTGTATTTGGATTTGTACAACAGGGATTCCATCAAGAATTTTATCAGGAATTTCTCCAGGTAATTCTCTTGTAATATCTTTAGGAATTCTTCCAAAACTCCTTCATGATTCCACCAGGTGTTCCTCCAGAAATCCAATCAAGATTTTATCTAGTGATTTAACAAGAAATTTCTATAAGAATTCCTTTATAAATTCCTACCGAAAGTTTAACTGAAATTCCTCATGGGATTCTATCAGGTGTTCCTACAAAGATTCCATCAGTGATTCCTCTGAGAATGATGAGTTCTTCTTCTTCTTGGCGTTACGTCTTCACTGGGACAGAGCCTGCTTCTCAACTTAGAGTTCTGTTCTAGAGATTCTACAATTTTTAACTGAGAGCTTCCTTTGCCAAAGTTGTCATTTGCGCATTCATATATCGTGTGGCAGGTACGATGATACTCTATGTCTAGGGAAGTCAAGGAAATTTCCATTACGAAAAGATTCTGGACCGACCGGAAATTTAACCCAGAAACCTTCAGCATGGTGTTGCTTTGTAGCCGCGGACTCTGACCACTCGGCTAAGGAAGGCCTCTCGAATCAGGAGTTATTCTAGGGAATTAAACACAATTTCATCCAGGCATTCCATCAGGAGAACTTCTATAGATTCAATCATAAATTTCACGAAGGTTTCATTTAGCAGTTCCTTCAGGGTTTTTATCAGGACTAGCTCTAGGGACTCTAGTTCCCCTAGGAATACCATCAAGAATTCTTCTGGGTGTATCATCAGATGTTCGGCTAGGGATTCCATCAGGAATTCTTTTAGGGATTCCATCTGGAATTCCTCCAGAGATTCGATCAGGATTTTTTTCAGAGATTGCACCTAGAACTCAACTAGGGAGTTCATCAGAAGCTTCTCCAGGGATTCTATCAAGAGATATTTCAGAGATTTCATCTGGAATTCCTCCATGGACTCTATCCGTCGTTGCTCTAGTTCTAGGAGTTCTTCTCGGGATTTCAACAGGAATTCCTTCAAAGATTCCATACAAAGTTCCTTCAAGAATATCTTTACAAATTCTTTCAAGGATTCCTTCAGGTGTTCCCCAGGGATTTCATCAGGGGCTCCTGTATCTATATTATCTGTATTTATGTATCTGCATCTGGATTCTATCGGGAGTACCTTTAGGGCTTTCATCAGAGTTCTTCTGGAGATTTCATCGGGAGTTCCTCCAGGGATTCAAGAGTTCCTTCTGAGATTTCACCCGGAATTTTAAAAGAAATTAAATCAAATGTTCCTCGAGGAATCCCATCAATGTTTCTTCTAGAAATATTATGAGGAGTTCCTCTAGGGATTCTATCAGGAGTTCTATCTGGAAACTTATCAAGATTTCTACCAGGGATTTTATAAGGAGTTCCTAAAGGGATTCCATCAGAAGTCCCTCCAATGATTAGGAGTGTTTTCAAGAATATCTATAGATAGGAGTTTTTCCAAGGATTCCATTAGGAGTTCCTCCAAGGATGCCATCAGGAGTTCCTATAGGGATACTATCAGGAATACCTTTAGGGCTTCCATCAGATTTCTTCTGGGGATTGCATCAGGAGTTCCTCCAGAGTTCTTTTAGAGATTCCACCTGAATTGCCTCTAAACATTTAATCAGGATTTCCTCCAGAGATTATATCAGGAATTCCTTGAGGAATTCCATCAGGACTCCTTCTAGGGATATCATAAAGAATTCTTCTAGGTCCTTACAGGAGTTTCATCAGAAATTTCTTCAGGGATTCCATTAGGAGTTCCTTCAGCGATTGCAACTGGAATTTTTCCAGGGATTCCATCAGGAATATATCTAGCAATTCCATTAGAAGTTTCTCCTGGAATTTTTCCAGAGATTCTATCAGGAGTTCCTCTAGGGATTCCATCACTAGTTAATCTATGAATTTCATCAGAAATTCCTCCATCAGGAGCTCCTTCAATAATATATTTAGGATTTCCTCCAAGAAATTCCTCCAGGGTTTCTTCTGAGATTTCACCCGGAATTCTTCAAGAGATTCTATCAGGAGTTCCTCTATAGATTATATCAGGAATTCCTTCAGGAAACTTATCAGGAATTTCTCCAGAAATTTCATGTGGAGTTCATCTAGAGATTTCGTCGGGACTCCTGATTCTATCAGGAGTTCCTCTTACAATTTCTTTATATTCCTCCAGTAACAATTCCCTAACCTCAAATCTACCTGTCCCACAAATATAAATTCTAGAATTTCAGCAACAAATTTGCATGCAATGAGCAGAGAGTTGTTAGAAAGGACAATTTCAATAATTTACTCTTTGATTATTTTTTGATTTATATTCTAAATTTGTCGAAATAGTCATTTTTAGAATCATGGAACAGGTAGAAAATGAGGTTACGATTTGCCACTGATTCCTCCAAGGATTCCATCAAGAGTTCCTCTAGGGATTCTATCAGGAATTCCAATAGGGATTCTGTTAGGAGTACCTTTAGGGCTACCATTAGAGTTCTTCTGAGGATTTCATCACGAGTTCATCCAGGAATTCCATCAAGAGTTCCTTCAGAGATTCCAGCTAGCATTTCTTCCGAGATTCTATTAGGAGTTTCTCCAGAGTTTATATCAGGAGGTCACCTACGACTAACATCAGGATCTTCTAGGGATATCATAAGGAATTTCTCTAGGCATTCTATCAGGAGTTCCAGCAGGAATTATATCAGGAATTTCATCAGGAGTTCCTAAAGTAATTCCATAGGGAATTCTTCAAGGGATTTCGTCAGGAGTTCCTCCTATGATTTCATCTGGAGTTCCTGCAAGAATTCTTCATCTTCTTGGCATTAACGTCCCCACTGGGACGTAGCCGGCTTCTCAGCTTAGTGTTCTTATGAGCACTTCCACAGTTATTAACTAAGAGCTTTCTTTTCCAAAGTTGCCATTTTCGCATTCGTATATCGTGTGGCAGGTATGATTATACTCTATGCCCAGAGAAGTCAAGGAAATTTCCTTTATGAAAAGATCCTGGACCGACCAGGAATCGAACTCAGACACCTTCAGCATGGCGTTGCTTTGTAGCCGCGGACTCTAATCATTCGGATGGGATGCCTCCAAAAATTCTTCAAGGAATAAATATCTCCAAGGATACTCAAAGGTTATCAGGAATTCCTCCTAAGATTTTTCCGGAAATGTCTCAGGATTTTATCACCGGAATAACTCTACAGATTCCATCGGAAATATCTCAAAGAATTTCTCACATAATATCTTCAGAGATTCTGGGGGGTTTTCAGAAATTAATTCAGCAATTTTACCAAAAATTTCTTATAAACATTTCACAAGTAATTAGGGAATCCTCCCCACAGATAATTCTCCATGATTTCTATCAGGAAAATCTTCAAGGAATGAGCTGAAATTCTCATAGGGGTTCCACTAAAAATTCTTTTAGAAGCTTCGGCAATATTTTTCCGTTGATTTCACCGGAAATTCAAGAAAATCTTCTGAAAGTTCTTCCAAAACATTCTGGAAAAAACCCTTCGGTTCCTTCAGAGATTTCACCAGTATTTTATCTAACTATTTCTTCCGGAATGGTGTTTTTAAGAAATTTCGCCATGAGTTCTTCCAGGGTTAAGAATATCAATAGAGTTCGCTAGAAATTCTTTACCAGAAAAATCTAATACAGCTTCGCCAGAAGTTCTACCAGAAAATACTTCAATGATTTGACTAGGATTTTCCTTCTTCGAATTTTTCGGGATTATCAGAAATTCCTCTAGGGTATCAATAAAAAACCACAAGTTCAAATGACTTTTTTTTTCTGGAAAACCGCGAGAGAATCGACCAGCAATTCTACGAAGGGTTGAATTTCGAGTTGAATTCCTTGAAGTATTTTTTGAAAAATTTCTGGAAAAAATCATGGAATAGTTTATACTGAAATCATTGGAGGCATCACCAAAGAAAACACTGGAGAAATTCACTGGGGAAATTCCTTAATATATCTCCGTAAGAACTTTTAAAGCAATCCCTGAAGGAGTTTCTACAGGATTCTCTAAGGCAATTCCTGGTGGATTCCTTGGAAAAAAATCCTCCAAGATATACTGGAAGGAATTGATGGATAAATTCCTTTAGGAATCCTCGGAGAAATATCCGGTAGATTCTTGAAGTAATTCCTTCAAAAATCCGAGGACGAATGCCTTTGCATCCTTAAGGGATACAAAGAAAAATCTTTTAAGGAAACACTGGAAGAATTCATAAAATAATTTATTGAAGATTCCCTAAAAGAATCCCCTGAAAGTAAGAGGTTCCTCTCTCGAAAAATTGCAAGCGGAATTCCTGGTGAAATCCCGTGTGTGAAATTTTTTTTGAATTCTTTTGCAGTATTTCTTGCTGAATTCCCAAAAGCTTCCTGGTGGAATCTCAAGATGAATCCCTTAATGAATCCTTGGAGAAATTTTGGGTGGAATCACTGTAAGAGTTCCTGAAGTGAATCTCTACAGTTTTTGAAGAATTTCTAGCAAAAATCGCGTAGGAATCTCTGGAAGAATGTTTGCGTTAATCACTGAAAGATTTTTTGGAGGTATTCCTAGGGAAAGGTTTTTGATGCATAGGAGAAATTTCTGGTGGAATTATTGATGGAATTCCTGTAATAATTTCTTGAGCAATCTCTTTAAAAATTTCGTGAGGAATTCCTAGTAGAAGCGCAGGGAAAAAAATCCTTATATAATCTATATAGAATTTCTTGAAGTTTCGATGGAGGAATTCCTAAATACATCTGTGGAGGATATTTTGGAGCAATTCTTGAAGGAAGCATTGAATTAATAAATCCCTCGGAAGTTTTTGTGTAAATCTTTGAAGGACTCTGTAGAGAAAATTACAAGAAAGAATCGCTGAAGAAATTCCTGATGGTTGAATTTAAGGAGGAGTCCTAGGAGAAGCCCTGAAAAAAGTTCTGGTGAAATCCTTATGGGAATTTCAGGTGATAAATTTATTGAGAAGTATCTGAAATAATTCGTTATGTGATTCCTGAATAATGATATAACTTTTAGAGGAAATAAAGGAATCTTTGAAAAGTTGTGATAGCAATCTCCGGAAGAATTCTTGAAGTCAGCCTTGAAGTAAACTCTGAAAAAATACTGAAGAAATCACTTGAGGATTTTTTGATCTTTGAAGGAATTAGTAGAGGAAACCCTGAATAATTAGCGGAGGAATCTTTCAAGGAACCTCTGGAAGAAAGCCAGCCTGAAGAATTTTCCTCGGAGGAATTTCTGGGTAAATCTGTGGATAAATTTCTAGAGGAATTGTTGATGAAATTCTTGGTAGAATCTCAGGAAGACGTTCTGGTGGAATCCCTAGTATAATCAATAGTTTTGGAAAGACTTCAAAGTAGAATAACTAGAGGAATCCGCTAAAGACTCCGGATACAAACTTTTAAGAAATTACCCTAGCCATTCTCATATCGATGACTGCTCAGAATAATCCCCGATAGAGATCCCTCATATTATAGAGTTCTGCCGGAATACTTTCTGCGAATTGTAATTGTAATTTCTCCTCAATATCCATTTCTTCCGGTTTTTAAATTCTAAAGTTCTGCTCTTTCTCACAACGATTATTGCCATAGAAATATTCACCCACAGCCACAGAAATCGAAAAAAAAATAACAATAACATATTCACTAGGCTTGCCGAGAGCATTCAAAACATGCGAAGAAATATGGTGTTGCTGCAACAAACTTTGACAGTTGGTCAAACGGTTGCAGCAACATAAATCGGTTTGACTAACTTGGGGGCGGAGTCAATGTTGGTCAAACCGTCTGAGCGTCTGTGGGCTGCATAACTTGTCGCTCGGCAAAAAAATAGAAAGCGCATTGGAAATTGAAACGTTCAGCATGATTGGAGAAACGGCAAACTCGCTCTTGACTGCGTGTAGAAGTGAGCGAGGGAAACGCAACGATCGAGTGAGTGCTTTCCATGCCTGCTTCCATGCAAAGTAAATGCTATTGATGCCCATTCTCCTGGTGGCAGCAAAGTTTACTTAACGTAGACCGTTGTCGTTAGTAACGGAGTAAAGGCTCTCCGTACCAATGCAATGATAGGGCGGAAGAAGTCTTCTCTTCCGATCTGCGCATTAGCGTCGCCGATGAAAATTTTTTCACGTGTTTTGGGCATTCTACATAGGTCTTGTCGAGACATTCGTAAAACGCATCTTCACGTCATCGGGTTTGTCGTTTGTCGGTGCATACGCGTTCATCAGACTGTAGTTGAACCTGCCCCAAATCCTAAATACGCTGATCAGCCCGTTAATCGGCTTTCACCTCATAACATGTTTGCACACTTCATCAGCTTCCCGATCACTATGAAGCCGACTCCATGTTCAGCTTTATCGCCACTGCTGTACTAGATGTTATTGCAATTCACGAGCAGGTCATTTAAGTCGTCCATGTTCATTTAAGGTCCTGATATTCCAGGTTCCGAGTTTCCAGTCATAGTCCTTGTTTCCTCTTTACTCTAGCTGATGTTAGAAGGACAACAGTGTGCAAGCTGCACTGCCAGCTAAGTACGCAACCCTTAGCTGGCGGTTTTTGTCATCCTTTGTCCCGTGGAAGCGTGAGGTAGGAACTTGTGAGGACCAGAGCTGTTTTGGTCGCTTCCTGATTGTCAACTCACCGTTTTGCAGTTTCCATGTGTCTTCCTTCCCAGCAGTTGAAACAGATTTTTTCGGGATACTCTATGACTTCCAAAATGTTCTGGGGCGATCACCATTCTAAATTAGGCTTACAAAGTGTTATTATACATCATGTCTAGTTTTCTGTCAGCTGTGATAAACGAGCTCGTGGAAAGTTATCAAGCCGGCTTCTTAGACAGCCGATCTTTACAGTACGGCAAATTCTTTGAAAATATCATTTATACCTTATCCCAACAATGGTTAGCGTCCGCGGCTACAAAGCAAAGCCATGCTGAAGGTGTCTGGCTTCGAATCTCGGTCGGTACAGTATCTTTTCGTAATGGAAATTTCCTTGTATTCCCTGGGTATAAAATATCATACGATGTGCGAATGCAAAAATGGCAACTTTGGCAAAGAAAGCTCTCAGTTAATAACTGTGAAAGTGCTCATAAGAACACTAAGCTGAGAAGCAGGCTATGTCCCGGTGAGGACGTAATGCCGAGAAGAAGAAGAAGCTTATCCCAACGCATCAGCTTTTCATCGATTTCAACGCAGCTTACGATAGTATCGAGCACGTAAAGTTTTGGAAAATCATGGACGAGAGGAGGTTTCCCGGGAAGCTCACGAGACTAATACGAGCAACGATCTGAAAGGTGTGCAAAATTGTGTGAAGGTTTTAGGCGAACATTCCAGTTCGTTTGAAACTCGCCGGGGACTACGACAAGGTGATGGACTTTCGTGCCTGTGTTTTGATATTGCGCTAGAAGGTGCTATTCGGAGAGCTGGGCTTGACAGCCGGGGAACAATTTTCACGAGAACCAGTCAATTTGTTTGCTTCGTGGATGATATGGACATCGTCCGCCGATTATTTGAAATGGTGGCAAACTTGTACACCCGCCTGAAACGCGAGGCAGCAAAAGTTGGATTGGTGGTGAATGCAACCAAGACAAAGTACATGCTAGCTGGTGGGGCCAAGCGCAACAGGGCTCGCCTAGGTAGCAGTGTTACGATAGACTGGGATACATTCGAGGTGCTCGACGAGTTCGTCTACCTTGGATCCTTGCTGATGGCTGACAATTGCGTTAGCTGTGAAATAGGGAGGCGCATCATCAGTGGAAGTCGGGCCTCAAAAAAGATTCACACCCACACCAAATGTACCATGTACAAAACGCTCATAAGGCCGCATGAAACGAGGACGATGCTCGAGGAGGACTTGCAACCACTTGCAGTCTTCGAACGCGGGTGGTCTTTGGCGGTGTGTGGCGGCGAAGGATGAACCACGAGCTCGCCCAACTCTACGGTGAACCCAGTATCCAGAAGGTGGCCAAATCTGGAAGGATACGATGGACAGGGCATGTTGCAAGAATGCCGGACAGCAACCCTGAAAATATGGTGTTCGCTTCGGATTTGGTTGGCACAAGTAAGCGTGGAGCGCAGCGAACTACCATGCCCACACAGTTACGGATCACCCACAGTGACGGATCACTTTGGCGTTTAACATCGGCTAACTGGCTCAAGACATAAACGTTGACGTAAAACATATTTTTCCCAAGTTATACTATTTGTCTTCTACCATTTGCAATGTTACGCACAAAATTCAACCGCTAAATAACTGTGTATTTGACAAATGTTTAGTTTGTACCACACAGCTATCATTATATGGTCGTTCTCTGTAAGAAGTGCCGTCAGCATTCATAAGCTCCCACAGGTGGTAAAATTCAAATTTTATAGCATGTTTTATGCTCGTTTGCTTCGATTTAGTATGAATTCATCTTTGGAAAACATTTTTCTTGATTGTTGATTCTAAATACCGAATATATGCACTTCTAACTGGTGATCCATAATATGGACCGGGTAATGATTGTTTACCACAGTTATGGATCACTTCAAAAGAATGTAGATTTCTGACATTTTATGCATTGGATTCAACATTTTTAGACAATAGCATTAAGGATAAAACTAATAAAACATCAAGGTTTGTAAATTTCATTTTTCAGCAGACGAAAATGGGTGGAAAACTTGATGTAGAACGAAAACAGTTCATGTGTCAGTTACTACAATGCAGTATCACATAAAAGGGCATTTTACCCTTGTTTCCAGCTCCAATACTGCTATTTTTTGCAGTAATATATGACTCATTGTTAACTTTCGACATACCATGCAATACAGATGCATTAAGTTGAAAATCTCTTGATTTTGCGCACTGATCCGTAATATGTCACAATTTGATCCATAATATAAAAATTGATCCATAATATGGTTTTCAGGAACCGGTACAATTTTTAATTTTTATGCAATCCTTTGTAAATATTACACTCAAAACAGTTTACTAACCGAAGTTCCAATTTGAAACGATTAGATTCGTGCTTTTAAATTACATTTTTACGTTTTCCATGTCGTTGTATTGAATTTTATAGAATGGACTCCACACTATTTGATCCGTAACTGTGGGGTCATGGTAGTTAGGCGGAACAAGCGGGCAACGATTTGATAAATAAACGAATGAATGAAGTTTGCGATGAATTTTTTAAGCTTGAAATTTTTATAATAAATTGAATGAAACGCATACGTGTTTGATAATTAGAAAACTGGTTTACGCTCTATTTAGCCTCATCTGTCAACGTTATCTCAAGCTCGCGTCCACCCTAGTGCCACACTCATTGCATCCAATGAAAAATCCATTAACCCAACGCTCTTTTCTCGCGTACCGTCGCATAGTCATTACCAGCCGTCTAGCACACTTGCACATCTACCCATACAGCCACACGCACCTCTATCATCGTTCGTTGCAAATCGCTTCACTCACGTAAACTTGTGCAAAAATCGTTGCACATCTCATCCAACGGCACATCGGAGCTCCATCGGAATTTGAATTTACTCGTTCTGCCGAAGACGACGATGCGATGACGATGCCTCGCAGATGCCTCCCGAGCTCGGTTGCATGTGTGCTTGGTCTTTGCATCCGATGCATCGTGTGCGACTGCAGTGATGTTGGTTGGTGTATTATTACCGGTCACCATCAGTGCGATTTGAAAATTGTACCCCGACCGGCACCCACCACCCAACACCCAGCTGAGCAGCCCTCACCTTGCACACGGTGACAAGCTACCTACCTCCGAGCCGAACGCATTTCGTTTTGTGCTTCCGATTTTTGTCGCACACGGTGAGCCGGGAGTGCATGACAAACGGTTTAGATAGGGTAAAATATTATCGTGCCCTAGGGAAAGGAGAACCACCACTATATCCAAAAACTGCCAATAAAATAATTCTGAACAATCAATAGTTGGGTTGAAATTAGCGACTAAAAATTCTAAAATAGCATTTAAGAATATCTTTATCGCCGGAAATATCACAATCACAATCACATCAGTAATAAAACAAATCAAAATACAGCATTCAAGAATTAATTTTTGAAATCAGCACTACCATATTAGAAAACATTCAAAGAAAAATTGAAATGACACTTGAAATCTTATAGATAGCAATAAGTTTTTACAATTTTTATTGACAACCTGTAGATTCTAGAATTTTTTTTTCAAGGCCGTTTTTCGATTTTTGAGCACTTCGTTTCAATTTTCCATTGAATTCCTTTTTGTTTTTTAGTGCTAATTTTATTTTTTCAGCTTAAGTTATAATTTTTATTTGAATAATTTTGATTGATTTTCTATTCCTAGATAGTTTCCAATTTATTACCAACTCTTCAATTTTTATTTTAATCAATTTATCGTTGGACATAGCTCTCAATGCAATATGGTGATTTTTTCAGCACCAGTCGTACATTTATTTGATGAGTGCTATTTTGTTTTTTTATTGCTTAAAATATTCAGAAACACGGAGTTTTCCCCTTCTCTTAAAGTTTGTTGATTTGCCTGCTGATTAGATCGAGGGATCAATCGTGAATAGCGAATGACGATGAAGTTATATTCCGGTTGCATTGGGGACAGATGAAAGCTGTAAAAGATAGATCCCCGCACCCCACCCTGGTTGCAAGTGCAATTTATTACCGGCGCAAATGAAGCTATCGTGTCTGTACTAATACACGATTAGTTCGGTTCATATATTAACGAGAATTTCAGATCTAAGCAGTGATAGTAGGCACCAGAGTCGGATCAATGGAATGTAAACTTGCTGTTACGGTGTTCCTCGGACTTTTATTTTCAGAATAAATTATACAGCCCAATATTCTTTTCAACCTTTAGCTGCAGATTCTTCTTCTTTCTGAAATTACGTCTTTGCTAGAACGAAGCCTGCTTCTTAGCTTAGTGTTCTACGAGCACTTCCACAGTTAGATATTATTGCAGGTGCGACCATATTTTATGCCATGGGAAATAAAAAATCTATTGAAATTGAGAAGTTTCTGGACCGACCGGGAATCGTTACCAAACACGTTCAGCATGGCTTTGCTTTAAAGCCACGGACTTTACAGCCTAGGCTAAGGAAATCCCCTAAGCTGCATGTCTGGGCAAAATCGAAAAAAAAAACATCATAAAGCCTGTTCTGATGTTACCGCTTATCGATGGTTCAAGTAGACAAATCATATTTTAGTTGTTGTTATTACCAGAAGATTTAGTCCATCAAACCATTTCAAGTTGGTTTATCAAGTTTTTAGTAATCTGGGCGGATTAAAAAAAACAAACCTATTAATAAAATTCAGAGATATGCCTTTTTCGTCAAAAAAATCATAACTTTTGAACCACTTGACCGATTTGCATTTTTGTTGGACAAAACGTAAGCTAAAGATTTTGACTTTTAAAGAAAAATATAAAATTTAACAAAAGTTGGTTTTTTACGTAACAAAATCAATAATTTCCGTTTTTTGTGTTTTGAAGGCCTCGATAATAAAGGGGATATGGGTGTTCTATTTTTTTTTCTTGAAAGTTCTGAAAATTTTACGTTTACTGTAAAATTTTCAGCAAGGCATAATATTTATTTTTGCTCTATATTTTTTTTAATAAAAAAATCAGTCATTTTTTATCGACACACTCTTTAGGCGCATTAGATTTTTTTTTAAAAACGTCATAACTTTTGAACACCTCAACCGACTTTCAATCCTATTTTAATGAATGAAAGCTTAAAATTTCTGCTCTTAGAATTATATAAAACTTTGAAAATGATTTTTTTTTCAAGAAAAGATATAAAAATTTCATAAAAAACCAGAAATTATTATTGAAAATAAAAAATCTAATGCACTGAGACTTATAGAGTGTGCCGATAAAAAATGACTGATTTATTATTTTTGAAAAAATATATCTCAAAAAATAAAAAAAAAACATTCATTGCTGAAAATTCGACAGTCAACGTAAAATTTAGTGAACTTTCAAGAAAAAATGAGAACAGCTATAGCCTCTTTGGTTCCGAGGCCTTCAAAACACGAACAAACGGAAATTATTGATTTATTTACGTAAAAAACCCATTATTGTTAAATTTTATATTTTTCTTGAAAAGTCAAAATCTTTAGCTTACGTTTCGTCCAAGAAATTGCAAATCGGTCAAGCTGTTCAGAAGTTATGATTTTTAAAAATATATAAATTTTGCAAAATCGCGATTGTCCTGCTCACCCTATTTCTGAAATGGTCACCCTAATCAAAAATTCAAAAACACGTGTATCCTTATTTCGGATAAGGCACAAAATAGCAAATTTTCACAGAATTCGATGACCCAGTAGATCGGGTTTCCATGGAATGGCTGAATAATAAAAAAATATCTTCGTAATGCTTGTAATCACTCGAGCCTACAAAAGTCGATTTTAGACGTATGATGTCTTCAGAGAAGTTGTTCGTAATTGAGTTTTTTTGTCTTCCAAGAAAAAAAGTTGAATAGGGTGGCCTTTATCTAGGGTTTATTTTTGACTTAAACATTTTTGTTTGAGGAACTTCGTAGTTGTGCTCTTCCTAAAACTATTAGAAAATGTGCTTTTGAACAACTTTGTCAAAGACACTCTTCTTCTAGTCTAGTCTAGTTCTTCATTTTTGCTAAGTAAATTGATTCTGAAAGTTTTTACTTAGAGTGGGCCCGTTAAACCAGTTGTTTTTTCTTACTTTTTTGTTTTCAGTTTAACGTGAATGTGGTCTTCGGAAGAGTTGTAGAGAAAGTAATGATACACATTTTTGCTAAACATTGTAAGTTTGTAATTCCTGTGATTGAGAAGTTGTAAGCGAATTTAGGTAAAAACTACGAAATCTAGATGCCCATAACTCATGGAGTTGGTTCAAGAACGTCATTTTTGTAAATGTAGCCTGTAACTCTTTTGATTTCAAAGTTAACGGTGTGCTACTTTTATCAAAGTTGTAAGTTTTATCTAGATCTACAATTTTTCCATATGAAACTTTATAGAGAAATGGGAAACAAAAATTGTAGAACCTACAATATACTTCACATTAAAATTTTCTTCAGGTAGTAATAATAAAATTTTACTCATTAAAATTCTCCAAACCTGTACACCTATTGTTAACCTGGGCTTCTTCAATGATATTGGATTATTCCACCACTTCCACCGTTCTGTACCTCAGGACACTATTGTATGCATTCGGTACTAATAATAGCAGTTATAATGACAAAACACTTAAAGTATCTGAAGATACATTGGCACCATTTTTTTCATCTGTGAATTATATCACTGAGTACTGATAATATAATAATAAAATCACCAAACTACAGTCGACTCTCCACAACTCGATATTCTATAACTCGATATACTCTATAACTCGATGGATTTTTCGGTCCCTTCAAATTTCCATACATCGTGCTCTCCATAAGTCGATATTTCTATAACTCGATATCTCTACTAGTCGATGTCACGTGGGAGGTAATTTTCTCTCCATAACTCGATATATATTCAAAAATCATTCTTATTTGAGGAAACTAGGTCTAATCCACGTTTGGAGGTGAATAAATACTTGCAAGCTTTAATGAAAGTTGAAAAACATGAAAAAAGTGTTAGTGAAAATAAGGTGATTTTTCGAGCATTTCGAAAAAAGTCTTTAAATAACAGTTTGTAAAATACTATCAACAAAATAATATTGCTTTCTTACAGAAGTGATCATATATGTATTGGAAATACAGAAAAATTTTCCTTCGATTTTGTGATTTTTTGTATTGGTATATTCTATAACTCGATAATTCTATAAGTCGATGGTCCTTTGAATATCGAGTTATGGAGAGTCGACTGTACTTAAAGTTTACAACAGTAGTGAATTACCATAAGATGTAATTTTTCATAGATTTATATACAAGATGACCTACATTTCAATCGCACCATTATTTCTACATATTTTGTTTCACAAAATAGTGTATGGCTAGGTTGTAGATTTATTTAAAGTATACAACTTTGCCGAGAGCTACACGCCGATAAGTTTAAAATTTGGTGAGTAACAAGCGAATTTCGATTTTTTTTTTCAAAGTGTTTTTGAAGTGAATTTACTCAATTTACAAAAATTCGAACCAACTTGTTGAGATATTACATTTAAAAATTTCATAGTTTTTTACTTGAATTTGCTTATAACTTTGAATGGATTTGGATTGGATTTGGATTGGATTTGGATTGGATTTGGATTGGATTTGGATTGGATTTGGATTGGATTTGGATTGGATTTGGATTGGATTTGGATTGGATTTGGATTGGATTTGGATTGGATTTGGATTGGATTTGGATTGGATTTGGATTGGATTTGGATTGGATTTGGATTGGATTTGGATTGGATTTGGATTGGATTTGGATTGGATTTGGATTGGATTTGGATTGGATTTGGATTGGATTTGGATTGGATTTGGATTGGATTTGGATTGGATTTGGATTGGATTTGGATTGGATTTGGATTGGATTTGGATTGGATTTGGATTGGATTTGGATTGGATTTGGATTGGATTTGGATTGGATTTGGATTGGATTTGGATTGGATTTGGATTGGATTTGGATTGGATTTGGATTGGATTTGGATTGGATTTGGATTGGATTTGGATTGGATTTGGATTGGATTTGGATTGGATTTGGATTGGATTTGGATTGGATTTGGATTGGATTTGATTGGATTTGGATTGGATTTGGATTGGATTTGGATTGGATTTGGATTGGATTTGGATTGGATTTGGATTGGATTTGGATTGGATTTGGATTGGATTTGGATTGGATTTGGATTGGATTTGGATTGGATTTGGATTTGGATTTGGATTGGATTTGGATTGGATTTGGATTGGATTTGGATTGGATTTGGATTGGATTTGGATTGGATTTGGATTGGATTTGGATTGGATTTGGATTGGATTTGGATTGGATTTGGATTGGATTTGGATTGGATTTGGATTGGATTTGGATTGGATTTGGATTGGATTTGGATTGGATTTGGATTGGATTTGGATTGGATTTGGATTGGATTTGGATTGGATTTGGATTGGATTTGGATTGGATTTGGATTGGATTTGGATTGGATTTGGATTGGATTTGGATTGGATTTGGATTGGATTTGGATTGGATTTGGATTGGATTTGGATTGGATTTGGATTGGATTTGGATTGGATTTGGATTGGATTTGGATTGGATTTGGATTGGATTTGGATTGGATTTGGATTGGATTTGGATTGGATTTGGATTGGATTTGGATTGGATTTGGATTGGATTTGGATTGGATTTGGATTGGATTTGGATTGGATTTGGATTGGATTTGGATTGGATTTGGATTGGATTTGGATTGGATTTGGATTGGATTTGGATTGGATTTGGATTGGATTTGGATTGGATTTGGATTGGATTTGGATTGGATTTGGATTGGATTTGGATTGGATTTGGATTGGATTTGGATTGGATTTGGATTGGATTTGGATTGGATTTGGATTGGATTTGGATTGGATTTGGATTGGATTTGGATTGGATTTGGATTGGATTGGATTGGATTGGATTTGGATTTGGATTTTGGATTGGATTTGGATTGGATTTGGATTGGATTTGGATTGGATTTGGATTGGATTTGGATTGGATTTGGATTGGATTTGGATTGGATTTGGATTGGATTTGGATTGGATTTGGATGGATTTGGATTGGATTTGGATTGGATTTGGATTGGATTTGGATTGGATTTGGATTGGATTTGGATTGGATTTGGATTGGATTTGGATTGGATTTGGATTGGATTTGGATTGGATTTGGATTGGATTTGATTGGATTTGGATTGGATTTGGATTGGATTTGGATTGGATTTGGATTGGATTTGGATTGGATTTGGATTGGATTTGGATTGGATTTGGATTGGATTTGGATTGGATTTGGATTGGATTTGGATGGATTGGATTGGATTGGATTGGATTTGGATTGGATTTGGATTGGATTTGGATTGGATTTGGATTGGATTTGGATTGGATTTGGATTGGATTTGGATTGGATTTGGATTGGATTTGGATTGGATTTGGATTGGATTTGGATTGGATTGGATTGGATTGGATTGGATTTGGATTGGATTTGGATTGGATTTGGATTGGATTTGGATTGGATTTGGATTGGATTTGGATTGGATTTGGATTGGATTGGATTGGATTTGGATTGGATTTGGATTGGATTTGGATTGGATTTGGATTGGATTTGGATTGGATTTGGATTGGATTTGGATTGGATTTGGATTGGATTTGGATTGGATTTGGATTGGATTTGGATTGGATTTGGATTGGATTTGGATTGGATTTGGATTGGATTTGGATTGGATTTGGATTGGATTTGGATTGGATTTGGATTGGATTTGGATTGGATTTGGATTGGATTTGGATTGGATTTGGATTGGATTTGGATTGGATTTGGATGGATTGGATTGGATTTGGATTGGATTTGGATTGGATTTGGATTGGATTTGGATTGGATTTGGATTGGATTTGGATTGGATTTGGATTGGATTTGGATTGGATTTTGGATTGGATTGGATTGGATTTGGATTGGATTTGGATTGGATTTGGATTGGATTTGGATTGGATTTGGATTGGATTTGGATTGGATTTGGATTGGATTTGGATTGGATTTGGATTGGATTTGGATTGGATTTGGATTGGATTTGGATTGATTTGGATTGGATTTGGATTGGATTTGGATTGGATTTGGATTGGATTTGGATTGGATTTGGATTGGATTTGGATTGGATTTGGATTGGATTTGGATTGGATTTGGATTGGATTTGGATTGGATTTGGATTGGATTTGGATTGGATTTGGATTGGATTGGATTTGGATTGGATTTGGATTGGATTTGGATTGGATTTGGATTGGATTTGGATTGGATTTGGATTGGATTTGGATTGGATTTGGATTGGATTTGGATTGGATTTGGATTGGATTTGGATTGGATTTGGATTGGATTTGGATTGGATTTGGATTGGATTTGGATTGGATTTGGATTGGATTTGGATTGGATTTGGATTGGATTTGGATTGGATTTGGATTGGATTTGGATTGGATTTGGATTGGATTTGGATTGGATTTGGATTGGATTTGGATTGGATTTGGATTGGATTTGGATTGGATTTGGATTGGATTTGGATTGGATTTGGATTGGATTTTGGATTGGATTTGGATTGGATTTGGATTGGATTTGGATTGGATTTGGATTGGATTTGGATTGGATTTGGATTGGATTTGGATTGGATTTGGATTGGATTTGGATTGGATTTGGATTGGATTTGGATTGGATTTGGATTGGATTTGGATTGGATTTGGATTGGATTTGGATTGGATTTGGATTGGATTGGATTTGGATTGGATTTGGATTGGATTTGGATTGGATTTGGATTTGGATTGGATTTGGATTGGATTTGGATTGGATTTGGATTGGATGGATTTGGATTGGATTTGGATTGGATTTGGATTGGATTTGGATTGGATTTGGATTGGATTTGGATTGGATTTGGATTGGATTTGGATTGGATTTGGATTGGATTTGGATTGGATTTGGATTGGATTTGGATTGGATTTGGATTGGATTTGGATTGGATTTGGATTGGATTTGGATTGGATTTGGATTGGATTTGGATTGGATTTGGATTGGATTTGGATTGGATTTGGATTGGATTTGGATTGGATTTGGATTGGATTTGGATTGGATTTGGATTGGATTTGGATTGGATTTGGATTGGATTGGATTGGATTTGGATTGGATTTGGATTGGATTTGGATTGGATTTGGATTGGATTTGGATTGGATTTGGATTGGATTGGATTGGATTTGGATTGGATTTGGATTGGATTTGGATTGGATTGGATTTGGATTGGATTGATTGGATTTGGATTTGGATTGGATTGGATTGGATTGGATTTGGTGGATTGGATTGGATTTGGATTGGATTTGGATTTGGATTTGAATTTGGATTGGATTGGATTGGATTTGGATTGGATTTGGATTGGATTTGGATTGGCATTTGGATTGGATTTGGATTGGATTTGGATTGGATTTGGATTGGATTTGGATTGGATTTGGATTGGATTTGGATGGATTTGGATTGGATTTGGATTGGATTTGGATTGGATTTGGATGGATGGATGGATTGGATGATTTGGATTGGATTTGGATTGGATTTGGATTGGATTTGGATTGGATTTGATTGGATTTGGATTGGATTTGGATTGGATTTGGATTGGATTTGGATTGGATTTGGATTGGATTTGGATTGGATTTGGATTGGATTTGGATTGGATTTGGATTGGATTTGGATTGGATTTGGATTGGATTTGGATTGGATTTGGATTGGATTGGATTTGGATTGGATTTTGGATTGGATTTGGATTGGATTTGGATTGGATTTGGATTGGATTTGGATTGGATTTGGATTGGATTTGGATTGGATTTGGATTGGATTTGGATTGGATTTGGATTGGATTTGGATTTGGATTTGGATTTGGATTGGATTTGGATTGGATTTGGATTGGATTTGGATTGGATTTGGATTGGATTTGGATTGGATTGGATTGGATTTGGATTGGATTTGGATTGGATTTGGATTGGATTTGGATTGGATTGATTGGATTTGGATTGGATTTGGATTGGATTTGGATTGGATTTGGATTGGATTTGGACTGTCTTCTGTCTTATGTCTTCTGTCTTCTGTCTTCTGTCTTCTGTCTTCTGTCTTCTGTCCTGTTCTGTCTTCTGTCTTCTGTCTTCTGTCTTCTGTCTTCTGTCTTCTGTCTTCTTCTTCTGTCTTCTGTCTTCTGTCTTCTGTCTTCTGTTCTGTCTGTCTTCTGTCTTCTGTCTTCTGTCTTCTGTCTTCTGTCTTCTGTCTCTGTCTTCTGTCTTCCTGTCTTCTGTCTTCTGTCTTCTGTCTTCTGTCTTCTGTCTTCCTGTCTTCTGTCTTCTGTCTTCTGTCTTCTGTCTTCTGTCTTCTGTCTTCTGTCTTCTGTCTTCTGTCTTCTGTCTTCTGTCTTCTGTCTTCTGTCTTCTGTCTTCTGTCTTCTGTCTTCTGTCTTCTGTCTTCTGTCTTCTGTCTTCTGTCTTCTGTCTTCTGTCTTCTGTCTTCTGTCTTCTGTCTTCTGTCTTCTGTCTTCTGTCTTCTGTCTTCTGTCTTCTGTCTTCTGTCTTCTGTCTTCTGTCTTCTGTCTTCTGTCTTCTGTCTTCTGTCTTCTGTCTTCTGTCTTCTGTCTTCTGTCTTCTGTCTTCTGTCTTCTGTCTTCTGTCTTCTGTCTTCTGTCTTCTGTCTTCTGTCTTCTGTCTTTGTCTTGTCTTCTGTCTTCTGTCTTCTGTCTTCTGTTTCTGTCTTCTGTCTCTGTCTTCTGTCTTCTGTCTTCTGTCTTCTGTCTTCTGTCTTCTGTCTTCTGTCTTCTGTCTTCTGTCTTCTGTCTTCTGTCTTCTGTCTTCTGTCTTCTGTCTTCTTCTGTCTTCTGTCTTCTGTCTTCTGTCTTCTGTCTTCTGTCTTCTACTGAGACAATATAATAGTGTTAGCTTTTTCGATTATGATTTTTTTCTATAATAGTCTTGACAAATTTTGTAAGCAAGTTTCCTTGTGGTGAGAATGAGTAGGAATAGAAATTCTAGAAAATTGTGAAAATTATTCAAAGAATTACAGAGATAAATTTCTATTGGTAGTGTTGAAATTCAATAAGTTACGATGCCACTCTGGTACAAAAAGATGGAAAATTATAGCGTATGATAGGTATTGTTATTCTGATAGGACTTTTGGGGGAAGTTAGAACAGAACAACCGTTTTTTTCTTCACCGTCTGTTTCCTTTTCACCGTTTTTTCTCTCTTCTCTTAACTAATAACTGATGTAGCTAGATGAAATTAAACTTTGTCATTATAAGAACAATGCATGAACATAAACTTTGTAATACGAGAATGACAAAACCATTGTTGAGTTATTGAAAACAGAACAACAACAGATTAAGTTATTCTCTTTGTTATCTAAAGAAGGGTAAATATTGTTCTTTGATTTTAAGGCGAAGTAGGCCGTCATTGAAATTTGTACGCGTCGTTGATGATTGTTGCTAATTCATCTCACGATTTCAAATCAAAAAAAAAAATCAGTTGGTTTTGCACTGATACAGCTGAAAAAGTATCAGCATACTTTATGCATGTAAGCGCGTACAGAGATACTTTTTCAATCTAATATGAAACTATCAAGACTGAGTTTTATCACATTGAAATGCTAGCTGAAAAGGCATCATTGTTGCCAAAACGAATGACGGGCTACTTAGCCTTAATATAGAACTGAACAAATTTTCTGTTTTTTCGTATTCAAATTGTTGGGATCTGTCATATATCTAATAAAAATAACGAATTTTGTTACCAAATTATTTCAAATAGTTGTGATTTGAATACGAAAGGACAAAAAGCTTAATAACTTATCCTGGGCTTCATGACCGTGCGGTTGTCGACGTCAGTCGTTTGGGCGTATTGTAATTGTCTCGTGGGATTCCCGCTCTAGTCGGTCGACGAAAAATTCTGATATCTCATGAATTGCAAAATCAAAATTTGACAATCAGTAGTTCTTCCACTGGACCTACGCTAAGGCATTTAATTCGGAGAAAATTAAGAATATCGATCACTTATGGTTCACTGTAACAATCATGATCTGCAGTACATTATGAGAACCTATTTATCAACTACTGCTACAGCTATGATTGCATTGGAGGGTCAATACTGAATGGTAGAACCCTTCAAAACTAGATCCAAATCTGGGGGACACTATTGCTATTAGATCTTCGGGGATTATTTGTCATGTCACACCTACACCCAACGGTAAATGAACGAGAAACAGCAGAGAAGAGTTTTATCTCTGCTCTCTCTTTGGGGCTCTCGTTCGCAGCTGTTATTTATCAAGCTTGTTACAACTTGTGATACATTGCCATTCATGGACCGATGCATATAAGACGTTTTTCTTCGCTTGCTTCGATCGTGCTTCTAAATGAAATGAGAACGAATTCAACAGGTCGTAACTTAAAAACGGACACTACGATTTTTTGTTTTTATTTTTTTTTTTCAGGCATTCATGTAGATCGACGACACAGACTAGGTAATGAACGAACCATGCGCTATCTGAACTATTTCCTGCTTTCATGACTATGGGTGCAGCTCACCCTGCTATCGTCTAGCTCTGTACTAGTTACAACGACCAACAGACCAGTAGCCTAATCGCATCACCAATGTTAGGGTAGCATTTTTGCAAACCGCACACTAACTAGCGACTGCGGATCTGCGTGTGCGTCTAAAACTGCATCGAAGCTTCCTCCCAACGAGCGGAGTTCTGGAAATGTAGGGGCTCTGGTGACGTAAGCCGTGAAGCGAAAAAAAAGCTGCGATGTTTACGTACGGGAACCCGCATTCTGACAAACAACAGCAGAGGAATTTTTTCACTCGTCCTGTCATTCTAATCATAAACGTAAAGTTTTGGCTTAAATATTGCAATATTCATTCTTTAAATGTTTTATACCTGAAAGATTAAAAATAAACTGTTAGGTGGATTAATTCAATTTTTTATTGTCAATTTGACAAATTTAAGCTAGGAATGAGAAAAGTTAAAGGAAAACAACATTTGCGGATATTAAAACTTATTCAAATTCTCGTAAACAGTGTGTCAACAAATGATAATAATACTTGATCCACTTACCCCACCCCATTCAAAACTAGGGGTAAGTGTACTATGTCCAATATATTTGTATTTATTTATAAAAATCTCATATTTTTCATTGTGATTCATTCAATTAGAACTGAAATGCTCACCATGTGATGAAAAAACTAATAGTATTCGATTTAAGACAGAGATACAATGGATTTTTGATTGATAGAAAACAATTTCAAAATAAAGCATTTTTGCGGCTCACAAGTTTGCTTGTGTTAGTGTACGTGTAGTACCAGTTTTGCAATAGTATTAGTGTGGACGTAAGAATATAACCTAAAACGAAGCAATGGTGCAAAAAAAAATCAACATATTCAAGTATTTAAGCTTAATATGGACAAATAATCGACTTACCCCACTGATACACTTCCCCCACTGTACCTTAAAATTTTACAAAAATTGTTTAATTTTTACATGAAAAAAAAAATCAAAAATTTCCGTTTTTTCGTGTTTTGAAGGCCTTGGGAGTAAAGGGGCTATTGCTGTTCTAATTTTTTCTTGAAAGTTCAGAAAATTTTACGTTTACTGTAAAATTTTCAGCGAGGTATAATTTTTAGTTTTTGCGATATATTAAAAAAACAAGTCAGTCATTTTTTATCGACACACTCTGTAGGTCTCAGCGCATTAGATTTTTTATTTTTGAAAAAAAAATCATAACTTTTGAACAGCTCAACCGACTTCCAATCCTTTTTATGGCATGAAAGCTTAAGATGTCTGCTCTTAGAAAGATATAAAACTCTGAAAATAAGTTTTTTTTTACAAAAAATAAAACTAGAAATAATTATTCAAAATAAAAAAAATCTAATACGCTAGGACCTACAAAGTGTGCCGATAAAAAATGACTGATTTTTTATTTTTGTAAAAAATATATCTCAAAAAATAAAAAAAACATTGCTGAAAATTTAAATATATAAATAAAAATGGAGTGGTGTTTGTATGTCACGAAATGGCTGGAGAACGGGACAACCGATTTACACAACTCTTTCACTGTTGTTTACTTGAAGGGTTCCGACGTGTTCGTGCGACGAAAAAGTTTAGAGAAGTTTTCGGGAAATTTGGTAAAACGGGAGAGTACTAATATGCCATTTTGTATGGGAGGTATCATTGACATCTTCCAACAGCCTACTTGATGGCAAGACGAAGTTTGCCGGGACCACTAGTATCTAATAAAAATAACATATTTCATTACCAAATTATTTCAAATAGTTGTTATTTGAATACGGAAGGACAAAAAGTTTAATTACTTATCCTGGGCTTCGTGAACGTGCGGCTATCGACGTCAGTCGTTTGGGCGTTTTGTAATTGTCTCGTGGATTCGATTCCCGCTCTAGTCGGTCGACGAAAAATTCTGATATCTCAGGAATTGCAAAATCAAAATTTGACAATCAGTAGTACTTCCACTGGACGTACGCCAAGGAATTTAATTTAGAGAAAATTGAGAGTATCGCTCTCTGTAACAATCATGATCCGCAGTACCTCATGAGAACCTATTTATCATCTACTGCTACAGCTATGATTGTATTAGGGGGCTAATACTGAATGGTAACCCTTTAAAACAAGATCCAAACCTGGGGGACACTATTGCTATTAGATCTTCGGGGATTATTTGTCATGTCACACCTACATCCAACAGAAAATGAACGAGAAAACAGTAGAGAAGAGTTTTATCTCTGCTCTCTCTTTGGGACTCACGTTCGCAGCTGTTATTTATTAAGCTTGTTACAACTTGTGATACATTGCCATTCATGGACCGATGCATATAAGACGTTTTTCTTCGCTTGCTTCGATCGTGCTTCTAAATGAAATGAGAACGATTTCAACAGGTCGTAACTTAAAAACGGACCCTACGATTTTTTGTTTTTTATTTTTTTTTTTCCAGGCATTCATGTAGATCGACGACACAGACTAGGTAATGAACGAACCGTGCGCTATCTGAACTATTTCCTGCTTTCATGACTATGGGTGCAGCTCACCCTGCTATCGTCTAGCTCTGTACTAGTTACAACCACCAACAGACCAGTAGCCTAATCGCATCACCAATGTCAGGGTAGCATTTTTGCAAACCGCACACTAACTAGCGACTGCGGATCTGCGTGTGCGTCTAAAACTGCATCGAAGCTTCCTCCCAACGAACGGAGTTCTGGAAATGTAGGGGCTGCGGTGACGTAAGCCGTAAAGCGAAAAAAAAATACTGCGATGTTGACGTACGGGAACCCGCATTCTGACAAACAACAGCAGAGGAATTTTTTCGCTCGTCCTGTCATTCTAATCATTCCTTGTTTTTTTATGTTTCTCCCCTTGCTCACACTAATAGCCCTGTGGGTGAACATGCAATTTTCGGTGATTAGGAACCGGTGATGGTGGCTGTCGGGAGGGGGAACCGTAATTGCTACCTCAAAGGCAAAACATGCTAAGGAACTCCAGATTCAAACGAGGAGGGCATTCGATTGCGCCATATAAAATCAAAAGTTAAACAATAAACAATAATAATAAATCTTCGAGCTATTAAGGTGAAGATAAATCAAAACCAAACCTGAAATTTTCAAGAGCACAAATCTGAAAGACTAAATATCTGTTTAAGCTGAAAACTAAACCGATTGGTCGCTAGCTAATGGCGACCAATCGATTAAGTTTTCAGCTCAAACGGGTATTCGGTTCATCTGATTTATGTTTTTGAAAATTTAAAGTTTGGCTTCGATTCATTATCATCTTAAGATATGAGAGATATGCATATTTCGACCTCAACTGTAAGACCGTCTTCAGTATTTTGGCACTTATTGGAATCGATCATAGGTCAGCGGAGGAGGCCTTCGTGCCTCTAAAGCGGGAGACAGGTGGTTGTATGGGGATTGTTTGAAGATGTTGAAGAATTTGTTTACCTTGGAACACTTGGGACATGTGACAGCGACGTTTCCCGCGAAGTGAAAAGATGAATTGCGGCTGCGAATAGGACTTTTTACGGACTATGTAACCATCATAGGTCCCTCAACTTGCAAACAGAAACAAAATTCGCCCCGTATAAAACATTGATTCTTGAGGCAGACTGGAAAGCTTCCAGCATATTTTAACGTAAATGGCTGCGGAAAATACTTGGTGGAATTCTCGGAAATGGTGTGTGGCGCAGATGCATAAATCACGAGTATCAAGTGTATAAAGATGTGACTATTATTAAGCGTGTGAAATACGGCAGACTTCAGTGGGCTGGACACATAGTGTGAATGCTGGAAGAAAGGATTGCGAAAATAATATTCAGCAGGAAACCAGGTAGAGGTCGGCGACTTCGTAGAAGACTACGGCTGTATACAGTGGAAGAAGTCTTGGCGGCCCTTAACGTTTGAGGCAACTGGAGATGTACATATTACCCAAGATCAAAGGAGATGAAACTCTACAGTATTCCCGGCAATTTTGTGACGCTACAGCGACACCATGAAAAGCCCAAGCATTTCAAATTGTAGAATTCTGAGAAATAAGGAACCCCATTGAAATAGTGTTTAAACAATAAATTATTTTGAGTGTTGTGAAGTTCACAATGGTTAACACAATCGACTCCCTCATACATTATGAACCCTTTACATTATTATCTTACATACACAGACCACAACATTCAACAGCACCAGCAGCTAAGTATCCTGTTAGAGAAGCAAAAAACATAATTCTTGTCTTTGTTGCTTGCTCCTCGTTTGTGGGAATCCAGAGGACAAATTTTCGTACATAATTGTCTCCCCTCACCGAGTGTACAAACCACCCATTTCCGTTTCCCATTGAAAAGCAAAACCATACTGCCTTCCCATTGCAATTCTTCAGGATCATAATTCTCCCAAACCCGAAAAGATCCCGACCTTTGCTCGTGTCCCTGTTTGGTACCCTCATAGACCCACAAAAACTACAAAGTCAAAGATCCCACAAATCGGGGAAAAAATAGGATCCTGTACCTGCCACGGAACAAAAGTTAATTTGTTCTGACTCGCGGAACGACCCTTGCCAGGTTTTGTTGAGACCCTCGAGGATAACCTAACTCGCTACACAGATTATTCGCGAACCCGGCGCAGGCGAAAAAAAAAACTCGTTTGCGAAAAGATTTTCATCGCTTCGTGATACCCATAACCTGACCCAGGCCGCAAATTTCGGGACCCCTCATGCTCTCGGCCCGGAAAGTCGTTCCGGTTCAACGCACTGCTGCCTCTGCTGTGGGTAAGCGAATGTAAGAAAAAAAAATCGTGTGTGGTGTGGCGTAGGGTTACTATCCGTGCTCTTTTTAAAGTTAAGGCAGCAATTTAGAAACCGTGTGCTTTTATTTTTTGATCAATGGCATCAAGTGTACTATTTTGAGATATTAACTGGAGATTTACAATAACATTGTTCAACATATCCTGCAAACCCAGACAACAAGAAAACTGAGTTTGAAGTTCTATCAGCAATTTTTCGTTCCAAACAAATTGTATGAGGGCCAGTAAAACAAGCCAATCTCCTACGAATAATGTTTTTTTTTCCCTGTTGGACGAAAACATCACCTAAGAAATTCTTTTAGAAAGCTTGCGAACAGTATAATTTTCCAATGTTTTTAACTTAAAACCGGCAAAAAGGTCACTTAAACCCATCTGAACTTAAGCCCCTCAATTTTAGAAACTTTGTCCAAGCTTATGTGTTTTCAAACTGTTCCTTTTGACCATTTAAGCTTTTACGACTATGGTAGACTAAGGCATATACGCGCAGCTATTCAGTAAGGCCAAACTGAGGGTTGTGAGTATGAGCCACGCCGGTCGAGGATCTCTTCGTGAAGGCAATTTTCTCGATTTCCCAGGGCTTAGAGTATCTTTGTACCGTTTACATGATATAGGTGGATTAGGTGCATAATGGACACACGGGGCCAGATGGAATCCCCCGATCAACTCTGAGAACATCAAATCAAATCAACAGTGCATGAAATCTGTATTGCATTTGTAATGTTTGATGGTATAACAGTTTTTTTGTTTCAATTGTCCTTTGAAATTTAACATAAAATTGTCTCAGTTTCAAATTGGCATACAAGCAAGGCGGTGGGAGAAACTAAATTTTAGCAAAGTAGCAAACCCAGAATGGTTTTTTTAGCTCTTATGATTGAGGAAGAGCCCTTTTAAACATAGAACGGTTGACAGCCATTATGCATTTTATTACCGAACTGTTCCTTCAGTATTTTTTTTTTTTGAAAACATTTAGGAACGAAAATTTTGTAACTGAAAGGTCAAAACATATTCTGCGCCCAAAAATTAACCCATACAAGGGCGTAGCCAGGATTTCCGTCAAAATGTGATATCTGGAGTGACATTTTGTGAAATCCATTAAATTTCTGTATGTTTTTTCAAAGATGTTCAAAGATATTATCGGATAACGTCTTGAAAAGGAATACCTGGAATAATTTATAGAAGTATGCTTACAGTGATTGCTAGTAAAGCTATTAGAATAAAATTCTTAGCAATTGTTCTTGAGTAGGGTTTTGGTACCGGGAGTACCGGTACCGAAAGTACCGGTACTACCGACCATTTTTTGGTACCGAAATACCGGTATTGGAAAGCATTGAGTACCGGTATTTTCGGTACTATAGAAAAATTCAATAATCGTTTAAATCAATAAATGGTACGTAAGTTTGGTACAGTTCGTGGCCATGGTGAGTATAACATAAAGAATAATTCTAATTAGCATTTTCAGCACTAAGGATGATATATCTCCGTACATAAAATCTTTAGAAGCTTATTACTAACATTTTGTTACCGTTAAAACATGTTTTGGAACTTTAAAAAAACTGAAGGTTAAGTTATTGAATGGAAATGTTTCAGCATATCCTATGGTTACCAACAGGATTATTGAATTGTCAATTATCGAAAACATATAAAGCTGCTGATAGTAAATATCAAGCTTTCTAGACAGCTAGGAACAAGTATGAAGAAAGGCTTGAGGATAATGAAGCATTTAAACGTGCTTCAAGTAGGGCGCAAAGATTGATAGAAATTTTTCGGAATAATTTGTCTATTACGAGTATGTTCAAAGCGAAATATATGTTGATACTTAACGATGCATTGGCAACAATTCGAGCAACATCCGGATGGACCCAGAAAGAGTTATCTCCGTGTCTGTCACACACGTATCAGTTAAATATTGAACTTTGAATACACCTTGCTACTTTATGAATAAAAAGCAAGGTATGACATGGAAATAGGCAACAAATTATTCATTTCAAACGATTTTCCGCACCACATACAATATTACACAATTCATCTGCAACTTTTCGAATCTCCTATAAGACGGTCAACTGTGGATGGTTCAAGGACAAATTTGAATGAATATAAACCACCATGCCAAACAAAACATGAATTTCATCACATATTTTTAAGTATTTCACGACTTATAGTGCAAGGATGGTTTACTCGTTGTGTTTATTGAAAAATTTGAAAAAGTTGCATTTTTTTGTACAATACTGCAAAAAAAATCTTCTAGTACCGGTATTTTACCGGTACTACCGGTACTGAGAGTTACAGTACCGTAGAACCGGTACTCGTCAAAAGGGGTCGGTACTAGAAACCCTATTCTTGAGGAACGTCTTATGAAAGAATTTTTAGGAGAACTCCAGCAATAACATTAGGCGGAGTTAAAAAAAATGTCTCTTAAGTTTGGGACGAGTCCAAGAAGAGCTTTATGGAGACCATGAAGGATAAATTTAATAAAATTGTAAATTATCTGAGGAATTCTTGTGAACTTCTCAGATAAATCATTATTTATTTGTTTATTAAGAGTTAATTTTAAAAGAGGGAAAAACCTCTTTGAGTGCTTTCCTTTTGAAATCTTTCTCAAAGAGGCACAAAACCTTTTTTTTTTTCTTATGACGTTACAAAACAAAAACAAAACTAAAACTAGAGGCTCATACGGTAGAAAGAAAAAAACATAACGAAGCCATATACTGCAACATAATGTGGATTTGAGTGTGTATTGATATCTTGAAAAAAAGGGACGAGGGAGGGGGTTTAGGGTAAATGATCCCTTAGTTGTGAGCGTCCCTATAGTTGCGGTAGTGCCATTTACACTGATTCAATTGAATTAGCTGCAGATCCGACACCACCAATCGACGTATTGGCTTATTGGTACACGAAACAGCTGAAAACATCGTTCAAATAGCTCCAAAATGGATGAAATATCATCAAAACTGCTTATACTTTTGCTTTTTGTACCAAAAGTTGCGGTAAAGTGTTTCTATAATGGAGGATCTCATAAGAAAACGACGGATACCGCAACTATAGGAACACAAATTAAAAATTTACCTCAACTAAAGGAACAGTTTACCAATAGTAGAGGTCTGGGGGTGCGAACTAGATATCAACAAGCAGCCAGGCTGCTGTCAAGCTGAAATTTTCATCAAATTGATCCGAGTCTGCCTAGGAGTGTGCGGCCATTACTTCGTCACGCTTAAAAACGCTATGCATTTTATGGGACACTAAAACTATCAACTGTTACAAAAATGTTTGCTTCGTCTTATTGATGCATAAGTTTTCCAGAACTTTTGTGAAAGATATTTTAACTAACACATGGTCAGTAACTATCTGATTCAGCTGATTTATTGGACTTATTTCCTGCATCAAACGGCAGAAGCATTGTGTAAAATATTTGAAGTGTGCATCATGAAAATGGTTTCCTGCGAAAGAAGCAAATAATCAACAGTTAGCACTGGTAGAAAAAGTTGAGTTCAAATTGAATGACTAAAATTTTAGAGACCGCACACCTCAGGTTGAGGTATCATTTTTCACTGACATACTACGATTGAAGTACGATGAAATGAATTTTCTTATTTAGTGAATGATCATTACTTCCGATTACAACAATAATATGTACAATTATTCCGCTACTTGAATTTAGAGGGGATAATGAAGTTGAACAGTGCTTAATACCTCCACTATTGGAACATTTACCCTACTAAACATCATCTTGGGAACTGAAAATAAAAAAAAATACAGAAAAAACGAGTATCAAACAATACATGAGATCTCAATTAAAAATTGATATAAGAGTTTAAGTATAGGGTAGTAGTCTATTAAGGTAGAAGGTAATTGTTTTATTAGAATGTTTTCTGGAAAACATTTTTTTGAACTGAAAATGAAAATCCATTCTTATGAGTCCATGAATCAATATTATTCAAAGCACATTACATAAAATGTCTCATAACTTCTCTTTTTTTGCCGCAAATAGAAATAACATTATCATCTGAAAGCTGAAGCAAAAACAACCATTTGGAATAATTGATGCAATATCCATAGTGAACAAGTTGAATAAAAACAGACTCAAACTAAATCCTTGTAGAAGTCCAAAAAACTATGTCTTGATAATTTTGAGGATCCATTTTGCAAAAAAAAACAAACATGATTTTAAAAGAAAATAAATTCTAAATGAAATTGGTGATTAAATTTGGAATTTTTAGATGATTAATCTTTTCGAAAAGTAATTCAATAAGTACGGAATCATAGGCTCCAGAAACATCAAGATAAGTGGAAACTATATTCAGTTTTTTATTAAACGATAGTTGAATTTGTGAAACTAAAAGTGAAACACAATCACGAATACCACGACCTCTTCTAAATCCAAATTGAGAAGACGAAAAAATGCTTTTATTCTCTGCCCAATCGAGAAGATTTAGTATAATTTTTTCTAGAAGTTTTCGCAAATATAATAACAAACTTGTCGGTCTCCTACTATCAGCTAATGAAGGATCTCTACCAGGTTTAAGAATACTGATGACTTTGATGAAACGCCATTCATAGGGAATTATATTTTGAGATAAGAAATTATTATATATTGAAAGTAATTGAAGTTTTCCTTCATCAGGTAAATTTTTCAAAACAATAAATTTAATATTATCAATTTCTGTTCCTATTTTTAGTAATTATAATACAAAATTAAATTCAGCTTATGAAAGCGGATTACAAACTTCAGGAAAATGACTCCTATTTTTAAACTTGATGGATTGAGGAACAAAATCAGGGCAAATTTTAGATGCAATTTCCTCTATCCATTTTTCTGAATATTCCAAATCAGTAGGAACAGTTGAATCATAGTTTCTTAAATTTCTGGCAACTGACCACAAAGTGAATAATAATGTTTCCTGTAGGTGAATTCCAGCGAACGATTTCTTCGAAGAGAAGAAATTTTCTTCCATTACTCACCAGCAAGAAAATTTTCTTTTCTTTGAAGAAAATACGCGCCGGAATTCGCCAACTGATCTAGATTTTGGAGAACATTTTTCCAATAATTTCTTTTCTTGGATTAGTTAGTCTAATGAACAATGCTTCAGCTTTACAATACATAAAAAATAATGATTTCTGGAGCCTGATCTGCAATTTTTTTTTAAAGCATCTGATTTTGTTTTAAGGGCAATGGAACATTCATTATCCTATCAGAAACAAAAATTATTGTAATTTTCAATTGTGAGGAACATAAGAATCGTGTAATAATATACCGCGAGCTGGATTTTGAATGTTCATTAAAATTTGTAAATGATCGCTACTATTAGGGCCATCAATAGTTTTTCAAGAAGATTTAATTGACAAGCTATTAGAACAAAAAGAAGTATCAGTACAAGAATGAAGAATGATTAATTGGTGGTACAATAATCCTAGTAAAAGATCCATCATTGAGAATATGTATGTTTAATTCATCAATTAAATCCATAATTAATAAACCTCTACCATCTGTTTTCTCGCTACCTCAAGCAAAATTATGTGCATTAAAATCACCTAATATGTAAAATGGAGGAGGAATTTCATTTTAAATACTTCTAATTTGTGACAACGTAAATCTGACATTAGGTGGGATATAAAAACAAATAATAAAAAAAATCACAATTTTCTCTTTTAATAGAAACAGCAACGTATTCAATTTGCGAATGCAATGTTACATCTAAATACATAAATTCAATATCGTCGTGAATTCCAATAAGTACTTCTCCATATGAAGAATCCCTATCTCTCTGAATTATATTATATTTTGGAATACGAATGAATTTTGAAGTAGTTAGCCAAGTTTGATTTAGGCAAAACAAATATATATTATGACTGTTAATAAGTGCTTTTAATCTATCAATTTTGGGAATGATACCGCGGCAATTCCATTGTAAAATATTCATGTTATTAATACTTATAGAAGCCATTACGATGATTGTGAAGAAATGAGGGGTCCAAATGAATTCAATTTGTTTAAAAAAGAAACCAAAATAGGTAAACACATTTCGATTAACTTTTATCATAGATCACTTAAGGCCTTTTTGTGCGTCATCACAAAATGGCTTTTCAAAAATCATTAACATATTGCTAGATGAAATATAACTGATCATCACCTGATTTTATGGATAATTCATACGAAGAAAAATGCTTCAGGTGGTATTTCAATATTTAATCAACACTTTCAAATACAGCATTATCAATTTGGCGACAATATACTTAAGATTTATATTCTAAAAAAAATCTCCGATCTTATGCCGCATTTCATTGCCTCACACAACTACATTTGTAAATAGAAGATGCTTAGCTTTTCCATTGTAATTTTGGAGCAAGCAATTGTGTCTTAGATTTAATACAACACTTTCACTAAACAAATCTTTCATTCACTTTCCTTAAAGGAACACATTTCAAACGGGAATCAAATATTTATACAGTTTCATTATCCGCAACACTCAAAACTATTATGGCGGTGATTCTTACTTGCTGCAAATCGAACTCACCGCCGCACACTGAGACATGCCTGTGTTTATAGTCTAATATATCTAACATTTTTTTCTGTTCGAGTAATTTTCAGCTTCGAAAGGTTGGATAAAGTATATAAACTTAAAACTCATACGTTATTTGTTTGCAATTGTCTCAAATTACAGGAACGATCTATACGAAGCATAAAATCATACCAAGAGTTTATCAATTTGGATCACCCAAAATAATGACAAGCTCTACAGTGCAATGCGTTGAGACGCGTCTATCGTTGATCGTTGAGCGCAGTGATGTCAGAGTTGCTATTCGTAAAATCATAGAATTTAATGTGAATTCTCGCGTAACCTGTGATCTCGCCCTAAAAGCCATTGGTACTGAGTGCGTAGCTCCTTGTTTCTAAGCAAATGAATGGACCAGGATGAAAACTATCACCACTGGAGATAGAGGAGTATCTTCTCTTCATCGTTGCATTGTTGAATAACGCGTAAATCAATTCGTTTGCACGGTAACAACAAGCTACACACTCGGTTACCAATGACTTTTAGGGCGAGATCACAAATTACGCGACAATTGATCACAAAAATAATTAAAATTTTATTAAATCAGTGATCATGTGATGGAAAACTATTTGCATAATGATAAGTTTTTATGATACGCAGCAAATGTTTAGAAAACAAGCATATAACGATTGGTAAAAAGAATCTGTCACCAATTACTTGGCAACACGGTCATCTCTTGCAAACATAAACCGTACCGGTGCATAACCAAAATATGCGATAAATCCAATAGAAAACAGAGAAATTCCGTTGCCCTTCATTAAACTCTAATGTTTTCTTTAGATATGTACGATTGAAGAGTAGATTTTGATTTCCACTCAATATTCGTCAATCTACTAAATTTCCAATGTGTTTACATACAAATGTACTTAACACAAATGTTATATTTTTTGTTTGTTTGTTTTGAAAATGTACATGGAAAGGCGACACTACTACTATTACATCAATGATGATTGAAATGATTCTTTGAGTTACACGCCGCTTCACCTTAATCCCAAAAAAATGTATTATTTCCTCTAAATTGCCTAGAATTTAATTCTCAGATTTTTTCTTATGTTTTTCATCCGGCAAATTGTTTGAATTCTGACTATTATTATTGAATGTGTCTTCTTCTACTTTAGGATAGTATTTGTTGTTTTAAGATTACCATTTATAAAACAAACACCGAGACGTTAATACTTCCAGTGGACGATTTGTTCTTTGAAAGAAGCACCACACTAGACAACAATAGACTAGCATGCAACGCCCAGTGGCACATTCGAAATACATTTCTGATTAAAAATCAAATCGAACCCACACCCCTTGACTTGATTCGGCTAAATGCTTGGAAAGACTAACCGTACGTCCACGAAGCCCACAATGTAAAATAAATGAAAATCATATAATTTTCGTAGCGTGACCAATTGGGATTCGAACCCAGACACCTTCAGCATGGCTTTGCTTTGTAGCCGTGGACTCCAGCCACTCGGTTAAGGAAGGTCCTTTTGAGAGCTTTCTTTGCCAATTGAACATTTTTGCATGCGTATATTGTGTGACTAGGGCCTTCATTAGCCGAGTGGTTAGAGTCTGTGGCTACAAATCAAAGCAATGATTTGTGTCTAGGTACGATTCCCGGTCGGTCCAGGATCTTTTCGTAATCATGATTTCCGTGACTTCCCTGGTCACAGAGTATCATCGTACGTGCCACACGATATACGAATGCAAAAATGGCAAAGAAAGCTCTCAGTTAATAACTGTGGAAGTGCTCATACGAACACTAAGCAGAGAAGCAGGTTCTGTCCCAGTGAGGACGTTAATGCTAAAAAGAAGAAGATATTGTGTGACTGAAACGAAGATGCGCTATGTTCTGGGAAATTAAGGAAATCCTCGACCGATGGGATTCCAAAACCTACGCTTGACCTTACTGATTAGCTGCGCGTTTATCGCCACGGCTATTTGAGTGCCATTACCATCTATAGAAAAATCTTATTTGAAATTTAATAATTAACGTGTATTATTAAGCAGTACCATTTATATGATTGATACATTTGCAGAAACATGGTTTTATTGTAATTGAGAAAAATATGGTGGTTTTACTTAAATTAAATTTTGTTCATTATCGTCTTTGCAGACAGGGCAAATATGGTAACCCTAACACGATGCACACCTTTGGTTCCTCTTCTAAGTTGGACTTTTTTTTTTTGGCATCGACAATTTATGGCCAGCTCACTCACAGATTTTTTTCTGAGGGGGAGACAGCACCGTGGTGCAGTTTTTTAGGCAGAGGGACCCCGCGAATTCGCGAATTTTGTTTAGTCTGCTCGCTTTCGCGTCGCCACCTTCTGTTGCCGCTACCTGTTCGCTGGAAAGCAGGGTTGGGGTAGGCGAAAGAAAAAAAAACTGCACAACTCGAACGAGCAAGTGGTAAATAAAACCGCATGGTTTTGGGTGCGTGTTTTTTTCGCTTTGGCTTAGACCAACGAGCAAGAGGACGCAATGAGTGACAGCGGGGAAAATGCTTCATTTATTGCAGCAAGTAAAAAGATACTGGTGTTTAGGTACAGTTTTGGACGGCTGTCGAAAAGCGCAACGTGTTTGCGCTTCGCGGTCATCGATCGCAGATCGGGAGAATTTTGACTTTTGGCGTTCTGCATGTGTGCGCAGACGATGACGACGGGTGTGTTTATTTTCGCTGATGCACTTTCAAGGGTATTGGCATTAGGAGCGTAATTCGAGTAATCTTTAATAATTAATTACTTTAAACACTCCAACAGTTTGTAGATACAGGTCGGACTCGATTATCCGGAGACTCGATTATCCGGGGTTTCGATTATCCGGGATTCGATTATCCGGAATTTTAGACTCGATTATCCGGAATTTGATTTTTGATGTTCTTGTTTTTCAATTTGTATGTATAAATCTGAGATAATTTGGTATTGCAATAAACAACATGAATGGTTTTGCAGTTCTGAACGTATTTAAGAACATGGGGGTTTGAAAAAGTGTTTTTCGTGTATGCTGGTCTAAACATTTTTTTCTTGTAAAGACCCCTACTGTTCCTAGAAATAATTTCTGGCTACGCCACCGCATTTTATATGATAACAACAAAAAAAGATAATATTTAAGTTCTTTTATCGAAGATTTCAATTTTTTTCTTAGTGATTTGATTATCCGGAGGATTCGATTATCCGGAGTGAAAAAAAAATCGATACTCCGGATAATCGAGTCCGACCTGTAATATGATTTCTTTCAGTGATGACCTCCGAACTCATTTCAAATTAAGTCTTCATTTGGATTTCTTGCAGATCCTTATGGATGTTTTTTTTTGCAATAAGGGCTTGCATGTTTGCTTTTCCCCAAATGCCAGTTCCCCGAAAACCCCGTTTCCTCAAATAGCCCATTTCGAAAAAAGTTTTACACTCATAATTGCCATAGCTTTTTACATTTCAATTTAGTCATCTAATATCACCCTTCTTTATTTGATCGGTGGTTCCTTCGAGTTTTATCGTCCTCAGCATTATATGTAAGATGTGTTTAGTGGAGAATGACTGAATATTTCCTTTTTTGTTTGCTTGTCATTTTTTCTAGTTCACTACCCTATCACGAAGAACTATTCTTTACCATTTTTGAACTGCATCATCATCATGATTATAATCATCATCATAATCACCATTATCACCATCATCATCATCATCATCACCCTTTAACTTTCCTAAGACGGTGCTCATCCATCTGATTTCCCGTTGCCCATGAAAACATTTTGCATGCAAGTATGCTTGAAGCATTTGAATTTTTCCGAAATTTTGACATTCAACAGCAACTTAACTGGAAAATATTAAATCCATCAAACCAAAACTAAACATGCTTACATAGATCCAATAGAGTATACCCCATTAGACATAAAGACGTTAGGCATAAGGACGTTAGGCATAAGTATGTTAGGCATAATGGACGTTAGGCATAAAGACATTAGGCATAATGGATGTTAGGCATAAAATACGTCAAGCATAATGGACGTTTGGCATAAAACAACTTGAGTGTGTGTCATTCAAAACTCTTCTCATATCGAAAATTGTTCGGGTACATTTACAAATTCAATTGGAGATAGATGGGTGTCCTTAACATGTAACTGCTCATAAAAAATAGTGAAAAATTCATACAAGAAGTGTAACGAGGGGGTGAGTTAATTGGTTGATTATAAATAACTATTTTCGATGTTATGAAATTTTACAATGAATTCATTATCGCAAGATATAGAAGTAGATTGTTGTCGTGGTCATTGTTATCATTCTTATGTCCAGCACAATCCATTATTGTAAATATTCGTTTATGTTTGCGATGTTCAAGTAATTTTTATTTCTAGAGATGTTTAGTTTGGTGAGTATATGACATTTTTTGTTATATATCTTTAACATAATTACGTTAATTCTAAAGAAGGGAAATCTTCCATATAATTATTGATACTTATTATGCAAATGATTAACTTGAAGACAACAATCTAGAGTCAAGTCAAAAATTCATGTTATGATACGTGACATCATCTTCAACAATAATATTCTGATAGTTTGACGCCAAGAAAGGCGTTACATTCGCACTCCGAGTCTGCTCATCACATCACATTTTGAGCCACATATGTAAGCATTGCCAAAAGCTGCTTGAAAATATTTGGAATTCATCGAGTTTGAAAAGTAAAATATGATTTCAAAGTCAATTTAACAGTCAAGCTCAAATTTACCATAGCATAGTATTCAGCATTAAGTATGGCGTGCATTTTTGATGGAAATACTTACATCTACAATTCCAATAACTATTAGAACAGCAAGAATCCACAAAACAGAATATTATTGGAAGAATGTCTCTTTCTTCCAGTCATTAAGTTGACAGTATGAGTATAAAGAATAGCCTATGATTAAAGGAAGGAAAAATGTATGATGGAAGTAAAAAGAGCAATAATGTAATTAATTAGTGAATAAATATGACTCGAAAGAACAGTTCAATCATAAAAGAAGAAAAACATGCTGATTAAAACATTAGTAGCACAAACTCTAATAATTTTGTCGTCAGTATAATTATTTAGAACAGCCTTTAATTTAAAGAAGGGATAATCTCTGATGAAAAATTTGCCAATCATATGTGTACGACCGAATTCGAAAGATGAGTAGCAGTTACAGCGTCGTTCATATTCTTGGCATTACGCCCCAACCCAAGTTTTTAGTTAAATGTGCTAGGAGCACTTCCACAGTTATTAGTCAAAAGCTTTGCCAAAGTTGTCATCTTGCATTATTTGTGCACGATACACGATTTTACTTCATGGCCAAGGATCCTATTTCAATTTTCGTTTTGGAAATTATGCCTATCGTCCATTATGCCTAATGGCCATTATGCCGAACATCCATTATGCCAAACGTCCATTATGCCTATCGTATTTATGCCTATCGTACTTATGCCTAACGTCCTTATGCCTAACGTATTTATGCCTAACGTCGTGCACCCGATCCAATAACCTTATGCATTTCTTAAAACTTTGTTTTATAAATTGCATCGTCCATTCATTCTCTTTTTTTTCTTTTCAATCATTTCAGAAACCATTACCCAACGACCACAAAAAGCCATCCCAATCTACGGTACTCCATCTTGCATCTCTCCTCTAAACGCAATGCACATGTCGTTTTCCGAGACATGTGCCCCCTCGTGTCGCTGCACCGCAGCCCCTTTCCATCTTCAGAGCCACCACCCCCGATCGCCCAGAGCGCAACCCAACTGCAAGGGTAAGAAAACCCGAAAATCTCTTTCAGCCGTTCATGAACTCTCGGAATCGAGCCGAAGAAAAGAACTTAATGTACAGACCCCTTCATTGTCCAATCTCGCCAGAAAATTTCCGAACACGCATACAACCTTAGGGCAGAGCAGGCAGCGGTGTGGTCAGCGACAGAAAGTGAAGGTACTTGGTAAAAAGGCCAACTCAGTGTCCGAGAGGAAGCGCAAAGTAAAAATCTAAAATTTTAGAACCATAAAGCCGGCAGCAGGAAAGAAAAAAAAAAACAGCACCGGAGTAAATCAAAATTCGGTTTCTTCGCGCCGGTATTATTTTCCGCCACGAAGACGACGACGACCAAGACGTTTTCCTCCCCAGTTTTGGCGTGGACATGTCCAGCAGAACCAGCAGCAGCAAGGCACCGGCGAAACGCAATAGCACTTTTCAAACCAACATTGGGGGAAAAAGATGATAATATGAAATGTCTTACTTTTGGGCTGCAATATTACACTGCACAGTGGTACCGACCATAGGCCTGAAAATGTATTTTTGCAATTTCTCATCGTAATAGGCTGTTTTTCATCACGCCATTCTGTCATGAAACGGCCTAATTTCCTGCACTGAAGTATGCAGTGCGGGAATAGTCATTACCTAACTGAAACCAGGGCTGTAATGATTCATTACGCAACTGTTCTGAGTTGCGTAATGAATCGTAATACAACAATTTTTCAGAAATTGCAAAATAATGGTGAATGCATTCCGATATAATTTCTGATACCCTCAAATGGTCTTCTACGAAATTGCGATTTATACAGCACTCGTCGTTATTATCCTAGTCGGCAAGCCTCGTAAAATAAATTTACGACTCTCGCTGTAAAAATCATCATTCTGCAACGTGTTCCGTAAATTACTATTTTATTTAACTCGCATACGTTTTCGTCGATCAATTATGATCTCCAGAATGTACAAACATAACTTTTGTAGATGTTTCTGTTGGATATCATAATAGGGCCATGAACGATGGAGTTAAAGTCTTAATATTTTATATTGTGAAAAAATCAAATGATTTCTGTGTTCTGTATATTGTATATTCTGTATATTTCTGTATATTGACTCTGAAAATAAGCAACAAGTGAATTTTTAAACAATTAAATGTACAGTGCCTCACATATATGTTTATCACTGGTACATACTGAAGCCTTTTGTGACATCTTCAGTATCGGACATATAAAATGCACCTATGCCGTTTTTCCATACAAAATGGTCAACTTCAAAGGGCTATATCTCTGCCGTTTCTCAACCGATTCTTTTCATTTTTTCAGTGACGAACTACAAATTAACTCAATTTTTGATAACTATTGAAAAAGTTTTAAGAAAACTATTGATTCAAAAGTTGCAGATAGGTTGAATTTTGACATTAAAAATGCACTAAGACACGAAGTGGTGTAGCAAAAAAACTATGGGTCAAATCATCTTGGTTTCTCAGCGCATTTGTTCATTGAGTGATAAGGATCAAATGCGCCGAAGACAGCAAAATGGTACGACGTGTAGTTTGTCTGCTACATCACTTTTTGTCTTGGTGCATTTTTTATGTCAAAATTCAGCCTATCTGTAATTTTGAATCAATAGTTTTCTTAAAACTTTTTCAATAGTTATCAAAAATTGAGATAATTTGTAGTTCGTCAAAGAAAAAATGAAAAGAATCGGTTGAGAAACGGTCGAGATATAGCTCTCTGAAGTTGACTATTTTGTATGGGAAAACGGCTTTGGTGCATTTTATATGTCCGATACTGTAGGTGCTAGAAGTTAAGTGATTAGTAAGCATAAAAATAGAATTGTTCAATAATTACATCACTTCATTAGAAGTTGGGTTTTGAATATGTTCTTAACCACATTTAATCAAGCATCAGCCACTAAATGATAATGTTTGCCTAGAAAAATGAACAAGCTAAGCAATAGATTGCAGTGTTGCCAAATATGCAACGTGTGGCTGAATAATTAAAATTTCATGTTAATTCAAATAAAGTCAACAAAAAATGTCTATTTTGAAAAATAATTATCATATCTGATAGCAGGTTTTGTTGTCTAATAGGATAGCGAATGGATCGAAAAAAAATATTAAAATTTTTTTGTAACAATCAATGTTCTGACAACAATGCTCTCCATCGTTTGATTGTTTATTACTTGTTTAGATTTTAACCAGCCCAAAATGGTTTAGTTTTGAATTAAACCATTACAACGCAAGTTTTTAGGATTGGCTCAAAACACCTCTGGGAGTTTGATGTTTTCGACATAAATCAGGCATGAAAATTAATGAAATTATTCAAATCAAATGACCCATCGAGATAGGCAGAGATCGAGTAAAAGTGCAACTGTTTGAGGGATACTGGATTGGCCATTTACTAGGAATGTATGAAACATATGTTATTTTGTGATTATAAATTACTCTGAACCACAAAAATCTGGTCCTTTGATAACGGTCATAACGATACACAGAAGATCAATTCTTGCTGAAACCAGGCCGCCATCGGTACACATTGTTAGAATTCCAATTTAATGTTACTAATTGCTAGTAGGTATATGCTACAACTAGAGGGTGGTCGTTTCGGTTCGCGAAAAAGCCCCTTTTTCAATAGATCATAGGTATTTCTTCACGACATATCCTCATATTTCCTTTGAAACACATATCAAACTTAGTGACATCGTATAGCGGAAGGTTGTAGCTTTCATTTGGAAGCTGAAACACAATTTGGTGACCATTTTCCACATGGGCTTACGGACAAAAGGTCGAAAGCATAGCATAGCATAGCATAGCATAGACTGACTGTACATGTCAATGGTTTCTACTCCGTGATTGATCGGAACTGGTAATAATTACACTACGATCCAAATGAATAAACGATGGGAGTTTCCGCTTACTCTCGGAGTGCAATTTTAGCAGATCTAATATTATTGATCAATAACGGCGCCGGCCAAGTCCTTATAGTCAGTTGGGATGGGGAAGGAATGTTAGGGTGTAATGATTGTTGCTTCTAGAGACCGAGAATACCTCTGCATCTCCACAATCACCACGGGAAGGGTGTTTATTAGTGGAGTAGGAAAAGATCTGGGAGTCACCTTTGGTCGGTGATGCGATCTATGGATAAGGAGGAAAAATACGGTTTATACTTAAAGCTAGTTTTTAGTTTTGTCTCAAAAAGTTTTTGGTAGAAGATTTGAAATAAACGTCAACATCTGTAATGTCGAACCATTCAAAAGAAGTTTTTATTAATGGCGAAAAGAGAAAAATATATGCGTATATTTTAAATTATATGAAACAGGAATAATGTCGACACTTGTAGTGAAGAACCATACATAGTTTGTTTGAAAATTACAAAAAAGTATTACTGCACATTTATGCCTCAAGAAGAAAAGTCTTTGGTAGAAGTTTCAAAATAAACGTCGACATTCATAATGTCGAACAATTCAAAAAATATTTTAAGTAATGTCAAAAAGTTTCTATGTTAATTAGAATTGTATAAAACAGGCATAATGCCGACACTTGTAGTGACGAACCATACAAAGTTTGATTGAATATTACAAAAAAGTAACGTTTACATGAAAAAATGTGTTATCATAAGCATGAAACGAGCTCACCAGTTGGTAATCCATCCTCGACTGAATACGAATATCTTTTCGCACTCAAACAGCGCGAACAGCAAAACTTTTCGGCGCCTTGAAAACGAACCGTCTTGCTTGGGCTTTCCAAAACACGCGAACCGAAAACCGAACTCCCGGCGTCCCGAAAACGAAGCGTCTTGTTTAGGCTTTCCAAAACACTGCCCAGCAAAACCCGCGAACCGGAAACCGAATTCCCGGCGTCCCGAAAACGAAGCGTCTTGTTTGGGCTTTCCAAAACACTGCCCAGCAAAACCCACGAACCGAAAACCAAACTCCCGGCGTCCCGAAAACGAAGCGTTTTGTTTGGGCTTTCAAAAACACTGCCCACCAAAACCCGCGAACCGAAAATCAAACTCCCGGCGTCCCGAAAACGAAGCGTCTTGTTTGGGCTTTCCAAAACACTGCCCAGCAAAACCCACGAACCGAAAACCAAACTCCCGGCGTCCCGAAAACGAAGCGTTTTGTTTGGGCTTTCAAAAACACTGCCCACCAAAACCCGCGAACCGAAAATCAAACTCCCGGCGTCCCGAAAACGAAGCATCTTGTTTGGGCTTTCCAAAACACTGCCCAGCAAAACCCACGAACCGAAAACCGAACTCCCGGCGTCCCGAAAACGAAGCGTCTTACTTGGGCTTTCCAAAACACTGCCCAGCAAAACCCACGAACCGGAAACCGAACTCCCGGCGTCCCGAAAACGAAGCGTCTTACTTGGGCTTTCCAAAACACTGCCCAGCAAAATCCACGAACCGAAAACCAAACTCCCGGCGTCCCGAAAACGAAGCGTTTTGTTTGGGCTTTCAAAAACACTGCCCACCAAAACCCGCGAACCGAAAATCAAACTCCCGGCGTCCCGAAAACGAAGCATCTTGCTTGGGCTTTCCAAAACACTGCCCAGAAAAACCCGCGAACCGGAAACCGAACTCCCGGCGTCCCGAAAACGAAGCATCTTGTTTGGGCTTTCCAAAACACTGCCCAGCAAAACCCACCAACCGAAAACCGAACTCCCGGCGTCCCGAAAACGAAGCGTCTTACTTGGGCTTTCCAAAACACTGCCCAGCAAAACCCGCGAACCGGAAACCGAACTCCCGGCGTCCCGAAAACGAAGCGTTTTGTTTGGGCTTTCAAAAACACTGCCCACCAAAACCCGGGAACCGAAAATCAAACTCCCGGCGTCCCGAAAACGAAGCGTCTTGTTTGGGCTTTCCAAAACACTGCCCAGCAAAACCCGCGAACTGAAAACAAAACTCCCGGCGTCCCTAAAACGAAGCATCTTGCTTGGGCTTTCCAAAACACTGCCCAGAAAAACCCGCGAACCGGAAACCGAACTCCCGGCGTCCCGAAAACGAAGCATCTTGTTTGGGCTTTCCAAAACACTGCCCAGCAAAACCCACCAACCGAAAACCGAACTCCCGGCGTCCCGAAAACGAAGCGTCTTACTTGGGCTTTCCAAAACACTGTCCAGAAAAACCCGCGAACCGGAAACCGAACTCCCGGCGTCCCGAAAACGAAGCATCTTGTTTGGGCTTTCCAAAACACTGCCCACCAAAACCCACCAACCGAAAACCGAACTCCCGGCGTCCCGAAAACGAAGCGTCTTACTTGGGCTTTCCAAAACACTGCCCAGAAAAACCCGTGAACCGGAAACCGAACTCCCGGCGTCCCGAAAACGAAGCATCTTGTTTGGGCTTTCCAAAACACTGCCCAGCAAAACCCACCAACCGAAAACCGAACTCCCGGCGTCCCGAAAACGAAGCGTCTTACTTGGGCTTTCCAAAACACTGTCCAGAAAAACCCGCGAACCGGAAACCGAACTCCCGGCGTCCCGAAAACGAAGCGTTTTGTTTGGGCTTTTAAAAACACTGCCCACCAAAACCCGCGAACCGAAAATCAAACTCCCGGCGTCCCGAAAACGACGCGTCTTGTTTGGGCTTTCCAAAACACTGTCCAGCAAAACCCACGAACCGAAAACCGAACTCCCGGCGTCCCGAAAACGAAGCGTCTTACTTGGGCTTTCCAAAACACTGTCCAGAAAAACCCGCGAACCGGAAACCGAACTCCCGGCGTCCCGAAAACGAAGCATCTTGTTTGGGCTTTCCAAAACACTGCCCAGCAAAACCCACGAACCGAAAACCGAACTCCCGGCGTCCCGAAAACGAAGCGTCTTACTTGGGCTTTCCAAAACACTGTCCAGAAAAACCCGCGAACCGGAAACCGAACTCCCGGCGTCCCGAAAACGAAGCATCTTGTTTGGGCTTTCCAAAACACTGCCCAGCAAAACCCACGAACCGAAAACCGAACTCCCGGCGTCCCGAAAACGAAGCGTCTTACTTGGGCTTTCCAAAACACTGCCCAGCAAAACCCACGAACCGAAAACCAAACTCCCGGCGTCCCGAAAACGAAGCGTTTTGTTTGGGCTTTCAAAAACACTGCCCACCAAAACCCGCGAACCGAAAATCAAACTCCCGGCGTCCCGAAAACGAAGCGTCTTGTTTGGGCTTTCCAAAACACTGCCCAGCAAAACCCACGAACCGAAAACCAAACTCCCGGCGTCCCGAAAACGAAGCGTTTTGTTTGGGCTTTCAAAAACACTGCCCACCAAAACCCGCGAACCGAAAATCAAACTCCCGGCGTCCCGAAAACGAAGCGTCTTGTTTGGGCTTTCCAAAACACTGCCCAGCAAAACCCACGAACCGAAAACCAAACTCCCGGCGTCCCGAAAACGAAGCGTTTTGTTTGGGCTTTCAAAAACACTGCCCACCAAAACCCGCGAACCGAAAATCAAACTCCCGGCGTCCCGAAAACGAAGCATCTTGTTTGGGCTTTCCAAAACACTGCCCAGCAAAACCCACGAACCGGAAACCGAACTCCCGGCGTCCCGAAAACGAAGCGTCTTACTTGGGCTTTCCAAAACACTGCCCAGCAAAATCCACGAACCGAAAACCAAACTCCCGGCGTCCCGAAAACGAAGCGTTTTGTTTGGGCTTTCAAAAACACTGCCCACCAAAACCCGCGAACCGAAAATCAAACTCCCGGCGTCCCGAAAACGAAGCATCTTGCTTGGGCTTTCCAAAACACTGCCCAGAAAAACCCGCGAACCGGAAACCGAACTCCCGGCGTCCCGAAAACGAAGCATCTTGTTTGGGCTTTCCAAAACACTGCCCAGCAAAACCCACCAACCGAAAACCGAACTCCCGGCGTCCCGAAAACGAAGCGTCTTACTTGGGCTTTCCAAAACACTGCCCAGCAAAACCCGCGAACCGGAAACCGAACTCCCGGCGTCCCGAAAACGAAGCGTTTTGTTTGGGCTTTCAAAAACACTGCCCACCAAAACCCGGGAACCGAAAATCAAACTCCCGGCGTCCCGAAAACGAAGCGTCTTGTTTGGGCTTTCCAAAACACTGCCCAGCAAAACCCGCGAACTGAAAACAAAACTCCCGGCGTCCCTAAAACGAAGCATCTTGCTTGGGCTTTCCAAAACACTGCCCAGAAAAACCCGCGAACCGGAAACCGAACTCCCGGCGTCCCGAAAACGAAGCATCTTGTTTGGGCTTTCCAAAACACTGCCCAGCAAAACCCACCAACCGAAAACCGAACTCCCGGCGTCCCGAAAACGAAGCGTCTTACTTGGGCTTTCCAAAACACTGTCCAGAAAAACCCGCGAACCGGAAACCGAACTCCCGGCGTCCCGAAAACGAAGCATCTTGTTTGGGCTTTCCAAAACACTGCCCACCAAAACCCACCAACCGAAAACCGAACTCCCGGCGTCCCGAAAACGAAGCGTCTTACTTGGGCTTTCCAAAACACTGCCCAGAAAAACCCGTGAACCGGAAACCGAACTCCCGGCGTCCCGAAAACGAAGCATCTTGTTTGGGCTTTCCAAAACACTGCCCAGCAAAACCCACCAACCGAAAACCGAACTCCCGGCGTCCCGAAAACGAAGCGTCTTACTTGGGCTTTCCAAAACACTGTCCAGAAAAACCCGCGAACCGGAAACCGAACTCCCGGCGTCCCGAAAACGAAGCGTTTTGTTTGGGCTTTTAAAAACACTGCCCACCAAAACCCGCGAACCGAAAATCAAACTCCCGGCGTCCCGAAAACGACGCGTCTTGTTTGGGCTTTCCAAAACACTGTCCAGCAAAACCCACGAACCGAAAACCGAACTCCCGGCGTCCCGAAAACGAAGCGTCTTACTTGGGCTTTCCAAAACACTGTCCAGAAAAACCCGCGAACCGGAAACCGAACTCCCGGCGTCCCGAAAACGAAGCATCTTGTTTGGGCTTTCCAAAACACTGCCCAGCAAAACCCACGAACCGAAAACCGAACTCCCGGCGTCCCGAAAACGAAGCGTCTTACTTGGGCTTTCCAAAACACTGTCCAGAAAAACCCGCGAACCGGAAACCGAACTCCCGGCGTCCCGAAAACGAAGCATCTTGTTTGGGCTTTCCAAAACACTGCCCAGCAAAACCCACGAACCGAAAACCGAACTCCCGGCGTCCCGAAAACGAAGCGTCTTACTTGGGCTTTCCAAAACACTGCCCAGCAAAACCCGCGAACCGGAAACCGAACTCCCGGCGTCCCGAAAACGAAGCATCTTGTTTGGGCTTTCCAAAACACTGCCCACCAAAACCCACCAACCGAAAACCGAACTCCCGGCGTCCCGAAAACGAAGCGTCTTACTTGGGCTTTCTAAAACACTGCCCAGCAAAACCCGCGAACCGGAAACCGAACTCCCGGCGTCCCGAAAACGAAGCGTTTTGTTTGGGCTTTCAAAACCACTGCCCACCAAAACCCGCGAACCGAAAATCAAACTCCCGGCGTCCCGAAAAAGAAGCGTCTTGTTTGGGCTTTACAAAACACTCTGGGCTTACGGACAAAAGGTCGAAAGGACAAAAAGTCGAAGAACAAAAAAGGAGGGACAAAAGGTCGAAAACCTTTTTTCAAAGAAGGAAAAATTTCCCACCAAGCCAATCACATTCGACCTTTTGTTCTTTTGTCCATAAGCCCATGTGGAAAATAGCCTAATTGAATAGCTGAGAAGCAGGCTTTCCTAAATGGACGTAATTCCAATACTCAACAGGAGTATAATGTTAAGTTGAAAAATCTGGCGGCCATTTAGTATGTTGACACCATTATGGTTTTAAGCAGTTGAATGAATATTTCACCATGTTAGTACTCATCATGTTTAACTGTGCGGTCTCCGTTGTAAAAAAAAAATCAATCACTTTCATTACTAACTTCTCTGTATTGACCAAATTGGGACAAAGTCTGCTTCTCAGTAAGGGTATGCGATATGAGTATTTTCCATAGCGATACGAAACGAAACGATATGCGAAATTTTCAACACTAGCGAAACGAAACGAAAAATTGAAATATACCGTAAAATCTGAAACGAAATTGAAATCTTTACAGAAATGAAACGAAATTTTTCTGAATATTTTGCGAATTTTTTTGTCGTTGGTTATAATTTTGAGATACATACACGTAGGGCAACTTCTTGTATTTTGACTGTTTCATTCAATTTGTCAGGTAGGGAACTTTTTATGATCCAAAGGGCTTGAACATTCCGCTCGTTTTTTATCTCAATTAACGTGTATGCATCATACGTTGCGCCCCTAAGTTCCCAAAGATATTGCTGGAGGAACTTAACAAGGATTCCATGGTCGAGTTTGTTTAGGAGTTATGAAAAAAATTACTGGAAAAATCCCTAGATAAACTGTGGATTATTTTTTGGATAAATCATTCTATAAATGACTAGAAGAATAACAGTAAAAATCTATAGGAATGAAAATTATTAGGTAATTATTTGGAAATACGTCTAGAAATTTGAAATTACTAGACGTCAGTTTTCAAATATTGGAGAAACTTCTTCTTCTTTCTGGCGTTACGTCCTCACTGGGACAGAGCCTGCTTCTCAGCTTAGTGTTCTTTATGAGCACTTCCACAGTTATTAACTGAGAGCTTACTATGCCAATGACCATTTTTGCATGCGTATATCGTGTGGCAGGTACGATGATACTCTATGCCCTGGGAAGTCGAGAAAATTTCCAACCCGAAAAGATCCTCGACCGGTGGGATTCGAACCCACGACCCTCAGCTTGGTCTTGCTGAATAGCTGCGCGTTTACCGCTACGGCTATCTGGGCCCCAAGAAAAAGAACAATTTAGGAGCTAATTTCCAAGAAAGTCCCTTACATGTACAATCAGGATGATTGACCCCGTTTGGCATAAGGTCGTTTGGTATAAAGCCGTTTGCATAAAGTCGTTTGGCATAATGTTCGTTTGGCATAATGGCCATTTGGAATAATGGTCATTTGGTATAATGACCGTTTGGCATAATGATTGACTTAGAATGAATATCGGCAATTTCGAAGCTTTTACCGATATCAACACCACCGACCCCATTGCAAAAAAAAAAAAATCGTAGATTCTCAATAAGTGTGGTGGTCGTTCAGGTATATTCCAAGTTATGGATGTCAAAAATTGTAGAGAGCATAACTAAATAAAACTCGTGACGGGTCTGGTGGAAGATCTTTTCGGAATAATAATTTTCCCAACATCCCAGAACATAGAGTATCGTTGAGCTTGTTGCAATATACATGTTTGAAAATAGTAAATTGACAAAGAATGCTCGCAGATATTAATAAAGGGGATGCGCATAGAATATTTCTCTGCAGATCAAGCTCTGTCCCAGTTTGGACGTAACACTTGATCAAAATTACTTGGTAAAAGAAAGGGAAATTTATTTGTGGCAATAATTTTGAACGACTCAATATTTTAATTGTGAAAGTGAACATCAAAAACACTGTCTATTATCGAAAGAAGGAAAAATTTGTGATTGAAATAATATTTTTTTTCAGCATATCTCAAAAGGAGATCTTGTGTTTGCAAAAAGAAAAAAAATATGATGAAAATTGGTAGAACAAGAAGCCTTGCAAGAGTTGATAAACAAAAAAAAAAAGGTTAACATTTAGCTTAACTTAATAATAAAATTTAAAACATATAACTATAAAGAACAGACTATTATTAAAAGAAGGCAAAATAAATGAATAAACCAACAGAAGATTGGACGCCAAAAATTATTGCGGCATAATAAAATGAATTATCATTGCGTTCAGAATCATGGAAATGATTTTGCTACTTTTCCTTGAATGTGGCTTCTCCAAATGCCAGTTCCCCGAATGACCCTTTTCCCCAAAAAGTGGTGCAGTTTAAATAAGTGCTAGAATACCCTTCAGTGGCTGGATGGTGAACGAGGAAGAACGATAATAATCAAAAGAAGGAGGTATTCTGTCACTTTCAGCTATACACATGTTGGCAAAAATGCTGAGGACGATAAAACTTGAAAGAACCGCCAATTAAATAAAGAAAGGTGCATATCAGATGGCCAGTTCGTTCACCACCCTGAAATGTATAAAGTCACGACAATTTTGAGTACCACAAACTTTTCGGGAAAGTAGGCTATTCAAGGAAGGGGGATATTCGGGGAACTGGCTTTTGGGGTAATGGCATTCGGGGAACCGACATTCTGGGAAAAGTAGCACAACCCATCGAAGTGACTGCTGTAATCGATTTCTCTTTTCGCTGATATCTTAAGCAGATCAATGTTATCGATTGCCACCCTTTTGTTAGTTGGAAGCAAATAAATATCTAACATATATAGCTCCAAAGAACAGCCTATGTATAAGAGAACGTGAAATTTATTTAAATTTCAAATCAGTTCTTATACCTTTAATTATGGTTACATAATATTTAGAAATAAATAGAACGTTTGAAAGAAGGGTAAATTTGTGCTAAATATATCAACATCTTCAGTGCAAAAATCTATTCCGAAAGCGGAACTCCAAAAAGAGATTTAATAGTTTAAAGAAGGGTAATTTCTGGATAAATAATGAAATACTATTGGCAATAACTTTCCTAATATGCTTTAGTTTATTCAAGAGCATATGATTGTTGAATAAAGTGACATTTTGTATCAATTGACCCCACAACAAGCCTGATGTCATCAGAAAGATTCAATTGAAACGTAAAAACGAATGTCATCTTAAGAAATTCTTGGTTTCAGACTCGACTATTATGCCAAACGACCATTGTGCCAAACGACCATCATGCCAAACGACTTTATGCCAAATGACCATTATGCCAAACGGCTTTATGCCAAATAACTTTATGCCAAATGACCTACCACCATCAGGATAGCTCTGGAACTATGGACTTTGGAATTCTGAGTAATGCGTGAGGTTAACATAAGATCATTATGATGAAACATTAGAACGCTTACCCTATCATAATTTCAAACGGATCGAGATGCCAAATTAAACACTTACCTGTTATGAATTTTTCTCTAATTGATCGACAATTTTGTTTTTTTTTGCGTTTTCTCTGATTTAAATCACTTTTCAAAGAACCTGATAGGGTAAAAGCACCGGTTTTGGCCAGCCTAAGAGAAAATGTCAATTAAAATTATATGCAAGCTTTCAATCCATATTTTGTATATAACATATCGAAACTGAACTAAAACCATTTTTTTACTTTAAAAAATTCCGTTGGTTAATGTAGGCCACCAGACCCAGTTTCGATCAGAGACTTAACTTTGGTTCCTAAATTGGCCAATCGCATTGATTTCTCATAAGAGTGGCCAAATTAGGAGTACCCTGGCCAAATTAGGAGTACACGGTAGAAATCAGAATCCAAAATCATGATTATGCACCCGGATATCATGATTCCAGTGTGTTTTCATCTTATGAAAATACACCATGATTTGGACTCACGATATCATGAGTCAGATTGTCGTAATGCGGCACAAGTTGCAGCTGAGTGCTCAAAATCGTGTATCGAATGCTCGAAAATCATGATTCGCGCATCCATTTCGGATCTATTTATATTTCTATCAGTCAACCCGATAAAATGAAAACAAAAAAAAAAAACAAAATTTGGGAGAGCAAGATTCAAACCAAGAACCTTCTGATTGAGAGCCACGTACTTTACTACAGTACCAATCTATGCATCACGATTAAGGGTCATTCACCGATTTGTGTTGTCGCTCTGCATGTTGCGTTTATGAAGAATCTTGATGATGACTCCAGGAATCATGATTTGTCGTCCTTATATCATGGCCAAACCAATTTATGAATTTCATGACTTGTAAATCATGGTGTGGGAATCCGTGTATAAGAGTTAACATTATAATGACAATGAATTGTTTTTCTTATGTTTTGGATCAATTTGGACGAGTAAATGAATGTAGCTTTATCATGCGAATGTGATCTACTGAACACAAAAGGTTTTGGGCTGATTGGCTATGTAAAGTGCTACACTATGGCTACAATTGGCATATGACCAAAACCGGTGCATCCACCGTAATTTGGGAAGTGGAGTGACACAAGCCTAACGACTACTCGTCATTTATTTCTATTACTCGATAATTAAATAAAAAATAAACAAACGAAGCTTTAGTTTAAAAGCGATTGGCTCTATTTAGTACAAGTTAACATGTTTCGCTAATTAATTCACTAAATAAGGAAAAAATCCGTTATATTTCTTGTTCAAAAAGCACAATGTTAAAAGTGAATCGGTTTTCTGCATAAATGCAAATATAGCAACGATGAAAAAAAATCGATAAATGCAGATATGCCTTAATGAAAAATCAAGTCGAAATGATGTTTCAGAAAAAAATTTACCACAATGTTCAAACATCAGAATTTTGATAGGAGAACCAATAAACTTTTTGAATCTTATAGGGCTATTATACGGCTAATATAGGGCATGTTATCTGTATAATAGCATCCTATTTGATTACTTAGAAGTGCCTCATAGTTTTTTTTTTTTCATTTTCTATGTGTTAAAAAACCTGATGAGAGTTTTTAATGTGATAGGGGGAGATCTTCCAGTACCGGAAAACACTCAATACCCGACAAAGTCGGTAAACTGAGAAATCAAGTATAATCAAGATGGTGTATTAGAAGAAAAGAAAGCTATTATGAAGAGTAATGTTTGCTTAGAATAACACACTCTTGGAATATGTTTGCCTTTTAAAAAAGTAGAGATGTTTAAAAAAGTTTAAAAGTTGATGTATCGTCTTAAATTTGAGCCTTATTAGTAATACAGTGGGATTCCGTTTTTGGCACGCTCCGTTTTTGGCACCCCCCGATTTTGGCAACAAAATGGATCCGTTTTTGGCAACATTTTTCAATACCATTAAAATTTGTATTTTTCTGTAAATGTTGTTGTGTCGTTTGTTTTAGTCATTTGAAAAATCAATTCAGCTTCACGCTTACCGCATTCCAGAGTTCAATTTTCGCCGATATTTCTCAGAATATCACCAATTTCTAGGAGCACCGTATGAGCTTATTTAATTCTAGATGGCCGTATAGTCGTACCGTTTCATGAAGTCATTAATCTCTATGAGTATCTACTAGTATCAACTAGAGCTCCAACATCTTTTCTCGGGCATTCACGCTTTATGACCAGCCCACTTGAGTATGCCGGTAGACAATTGTAATTAGTAAAAGTCAGTTTTCTTAGATTTGGAACAGCTTTTCTTAACAAAGCAACATTGACATAAGAGGAACAAAAAGTATAAAAACACACAGAGTTTTCATCTACAATTTTGTTTCGCCATTTCAGCTCACTGTTATTTTTATTGTAGAATTACATGCATTGCTTATGTCGAACATACCATAGCAAAAGAAGCAAACCACTTGTTTAAGAAACGATCCAACATTGTATTCCAGTATTACTCATGCTAGAGTATACTACGTGCCATATCAAGATTTAATTCAAGTATGCCTGCCGCATGAAATTATCAAAATGTTCCTAACGAGATCCTGGTGACCCCTGGCTGGGTCTAGGGGTTGTCTAACTGGATTCTGGAGAGTCTTTACGTTTTTTGACTCCTATGTTTTTAATATGAGCTTCTGAGAATTTTCAGCGAATTCATAGAAAACTGAGCGAAATTTGGGAATTCTCAATCTCAGCGTCTTACTTTCCATAGTCATTTTTATAGTGAATATTTAAGAGTAAAGTTACCTTAGGCTTCTATAACAGTCTCCTACAAGATTCACTTTTCGGTGGCAAATGCAATGCTTCACAACGCCTACTTTCTGCTTGTAAATTTTGCGAAAATGAAGCCGAAATTAGATTATTTATACCGTTGTTATAAAAGAGGTATTTCTTTTTATGGCAATGTAAAAACCATATTAAAATAAGATTGTCGCCACTTATTTCTACTCAGTGAATCTACTAGTCATTTTCCTCAGAGTAATATTCCCTACGTCGTACATGATAACGATGTGTCTAGCTAGCTAATAGTAAGAGTGGCTACGGATCATTCTGGTTAGCAAAAGGCGAACTGAACGTCGCGAATAGTATTTATGTCCACTTCGAATAGATTAATTAATTGAAATGGGCATCAATTCTATCAATGACGCAATGGATCACATCCGATATATTAGTGCGTCTATGCCATATGAATTATGACGCGGCTTTAAGCAAAAAAATGCCAAAATGAGATACCACCACTGCAGGTTACGCCTTTGGTTTCCATCATATGGGCTAATGGATTATGCCCTCCCATCGCGGCAAGGTCGCATAACATACGGGTTCTATACCATTTTGTAAAAATTTTCAGAGGAATTTCACATCCATATTTAAAAGACAGTATACACCATCTTACACCAAAGGCTGCTCTTATATTATACAACGGACACACGGAACAACTATTCATTGAACATGAAGGATTTTTGTTTGGCGAAAAGATTCCTCCGACAGGGGCGAACCTCCATGAAATCGAACCTACACTCCGTAGTACAATACGCCTAAACGATTGATACCGCTAACTTCACGGCTACGAACCCACATTTCTATGGAAAATCCTTGCTTAGTCAATATTATGTTCCAGAAAAAAATAATAGTTTTATATTGGTACAGCAAATGATTTCAAAAATGTGTGCTCTTTGACTGTAGTCCATCATTCGATATCAGATGCCAGAGCATAAATTTAATTTAAAATAATCATTTTCAAATTATCGAATATTGTCAAATTTGACACTTGGGAATAAAATAGAAACCGTTTCTTTTTTAAGTTTATTTGACTAGAATCATTCAGTTTTGTAACACATATAACTTTTTTTTTTGTTATTACGCTTCCAATGAAATTTCTGTATTCTTACACTACTTTGAGGAATTGTTCTGTTCTTAAACAAAGGTCACTTATGCGATTATTGTTTATACATGAACTAGGTTTACAAATAATATACATAAAGTTTACAAAACATCATTGAAGATATTTCAGCGATAAAAGGTGTGTAGAACGCCTATCAAAATAAATATGACGGATCTTCAGATTTATAACATAGTCCTATCCTACGGAAATCTACTTTGAAATGGACCGTTCGTAAGTCTGGCCATCATTTGGTTCCAAAATTATGATGGAACAACGTCAAAATGGTATTTTTGAAAATAAAAAAATGGGTTCCGTTTTTGGCAACTGAAAATTTCGACTTTGTTGCCAAAAATGGAATCCCACTGTGATTTTGAATCTAGCAAAACAGTTTGGGTCACGCAAGCATGATCGAATATAATTATAATTTTTGTGTATCATATTTATACTAAATGTGGACAAACTGTCCCACAGTTTTGGACAGTTTCCCCCTTCGCGAGTGTTTTTAACAGCCAAAACATAATTGATTTGTGAATTTCTGAAGGTATGTTTCATCAACAATTGTTCAACATGCCTTATGACCACTTAAAACAAATGGTACCACTATGCAATGCGGCACGAGGGGCGGCGGGCACTTGAAGGGTTCGTAAGGAGCGAGACGCGGTGCGGCATTTGTACGCGAAAGGTGAAGCATCCGCTTGGCAAAAAAGGGAAAATTATTCAACGCACTGGAGATGGAGAAAATATATGATGCTCTGGCTGTTGTCCAAACGGTCAGTGAGGGGGAGCACGGGCAGGAGGATGAATGCGAAGACTGGCGATTTGGTCGTTGTCTTTTTGCTTTGTACTCTGTTCTATTGCCGTGGAATAAGTGCATGAGACTTGATCTAAATGTGTGTAATGCTGTACACAAAAGGAAATGGAAAAAGGAGATGACCATCATCGGTTTTATGAAGCGCAAAACGTGTCGGATGTGTTCTAAGCAGCAGCAGCAGCAGCAGCAGCAGCAGCGGAGACGATGAAATCTTTGGCAATCAAATAGCAGTTAAATAGCAGTTACTGGATTGAAAGTAATTTTTGTATCCAGACTATGATGTGATCATATTTATTTGAAGATTTGAAGTTCACTTTATATGTAATTAGTTAGATAATAAATTTTTTCATACAATTCTAGCAAAAAATATATATATATATATATATGTGGCTCGATATTTTCAAGCAAAACAACAAGCTACAAACTCGGTTTCCAGTGACTTTAGGACGCTTATTACACCAATAGGTTAAAGATATTTACTCCAGGAAGTTTGTAGATGAACTAGACCACCACCTACTTTGTACTCTGGTGACTAGAGCTTAGCATCACATCATTGCCGGGCATATTGTAAAGATCCATCTTCGTCGGTCTTGAACGATACAAAAAATTAAAACATCTATTTTACTCAATAAAACCAAAACGGGGATCATGACAAAACAAAATAATTCTCAAAATATAATAATCTAGATACCGGAAAAACGAAATGTTCATGTATTTAGAAAAAAGAGGTCTGAACTCCAAGATTTTTTATTTTTTGGAAATCTTTAGTTTGTACTCATTTTAGCCTGCTTAAGAAATATTCGTCAATATTGTGCGTAGCATATTAAAAATCACAATTTCCTGAAATAATAAAAATGACTAACTTACAAGCAGACAACAAAAGGCACACAGAAAAAAAGAAAGGTTTTATACCATTTATACCATACCCTCGAGTTTTGTTCTTTGATCTTCAGTCCTTTCGACTTTTTGTTTTCCGATCTATTGTCAATATCTCTTTCAGTCCGCATCATATATTTTCTAATCATTAGTTCAACTAGGAATCTATTTTTTGCTAAAATTCTGTTCATTCAAGACATATATAAAAATGTTTGGATTGAGAACGACGCTGAATTGAGTGCTGCCTTTAGGAAATCTTCAAACAATTCATAAAAAATACTGAAGTGATCATAGACTTAAGGAATGCGTCTTTGGGTAGAGAAACTGTCCTCTTTAGTCAGAATCTAGATAAAAAATCATCACTCACATTAATTGCAGTGGCATAATTTAACCACCCAACCTAGAAATTCCTCTTCCATTCACCTTAATCTAGGAAAAGAAGTTTTAAATGTCTTCCACAACTTATGCCTGCCAGTATTGCTTCGAGAATCCAGCACAGGCAGCGTCTTTCGTTTCCACAAGGAAAAGCACCCTTGAAAGTAGCAGCAACATCTAGCTCTCTAGGAAACCAGTTTTCCATTTGTTTTTGCATCTCAAAGAGTAAAAAAACAACTCATTTTAAAGGTTTGAACCTGAGTTCGAGTTAGAAAGCAAAAAAATATCCTCGCGTACAAACAGAAAGGATATTCCCGATGGTTGGTGTTGCTGCTGCTGCTAAACCGTTTCTTCGATTTGACCAGAGAAAAACGGGACCAACGTCGCTGTTGTTGTATTTGTAGAGATAGTTGCCCAATGGTGAAGTGTGGCGGAGGGGGAAGACAAAGCGGGGACACATTAGAGCCAAGGAAGGAGGGCAAAAAGAACTTGTACATATTAAAAAATTCAACCTCGGCAAGGAGTTACGGCTGCTGGCTGCTGCAGCAAGGAACAACAGAAGCGTAATTCCTGTTTTTATTCCCACAGATTCCTTCCCTTTCAGGTTTCGGGCGCACATTCAGGAATAATAAGATGACATCCAACTCCTTTTTTTTCTTGCCCTGCTGGCTGGTTGCGTTGTTGTTGTTGGACTGCTAAGCGATTCTGCTCGGCTAGGCGTTTAGGATTTTGGTGGACGCTGGTTAGTCGAATGTCCTTTTGTGGCTTTTGCTTTAGGAAGGGTATTGGGATTTTATGCGGTTTAAATCTGTTAAAAGTAATTATCCTTGCCTCAAAACTGAAGTATCTTGGTTTGACTGATGAATGCCAGTATCATAAAACTTCAACAAACCTATGACGAACTGAAAAAAGTAAGCGAAATCCATCAACTCTAAGGCTAAACGAGATTAATTTTGTATGGTTAAAACCGGCCGAATATAAGGTGAAAACAGTTCCAAATATATATTCGACCATAGACGGCACTATAGTCGATGAATTTCTTTTAGCATTGATTTAATGATTTTCCAACCAATATAGTAGTAGAGTACTTCACACTGAAGAAGTCTGTAAGTCGTAGACGAAATAGGCCTATCTGTCAAGATAATCGACATATTAGAGTTTAAAGGTATTTGCTCGCCTTACTAGTGATTTTCAGTTTTTTTTTGCAAGTGTGAAGTGAAGTGAAGTGTTTAAGTTCAATTATTGTTTCTCTCAATATAAGAGAAACTGCAATAAATCGTTTTTATTTTCGTTTAGAAAAAAAAGTGATACCTAGGTAATTGCTCCCAAAAACCGAAAACATTTCCGACGAAAAATGTCAATGGCTGGAGCTGGAATCGAACCCACACCTTATGATATGACGCGCTTGACTGCCTGATGACACTAACAACAAAGTCACATGAAGTCCAAGCTGCGAATCGATTTCTTGACTAGATAACGGATTCATATAAAGATTTCGGACGGATTGGGTAAAATATGATTGGTGAAGGAGACCCGAAAACAGCTAAATGATTGCTCCAGCGTTACATTTACTACTTTTCAAGTAACCATAAGCACTAATGGTAAGCCTAGATGCATATAGGCATAACAATAGCATTAGAAATAATGCTTACACGCTTAATAACAGCACTTCCACCCTATTACTGCATCATTAATGCTTCTATGCCTGATGCATACATGCATTAAATATGTACGATATTGGCATTATATTCGCATATATGGTATGTGTCAATGCTATACAGTGTTTTGAAAGGTAAACCAGGCGCTTAGTGTTTGCATGTACTGATAAGGGGGAGCAAAACATAAATCTTCACACTACCACAATCTCTGATATTATGACTGGGAAAAGCGATGATTCAAGTTGGTCTCTTTTCTCCACAACAGTATTCATTTGCTGTGACAATTATCGTAATCAAGATGAAAAAATGTTAGAAGTAAAGATACATACATACAGAGAAGTACTCGGAATCATTTTATATTATTTTTGTTTGTTATTAGTGATATCTATTTTCATTCAATCATTACTCTCGTGTATCATGTAACTACTTGGCCACGTACGCAAAAGTTCTCTGGCTACGCATATAATGCTGTTGTAATGCCGAATTATCGTGCTTACTGGTTACTTGGGTTACTCTACAACTCCTGCAGTCATCCTGTTAGTTGAAGGATTTCTCCATGGAGTCCGTCAGCAATTATTTAGTATTTTGTTCCGAGATTCCTGAAGATATTTCATCAAAAATGACCTCAGATAATCGTCCAGGAACTTAAGACTCTTTCGAAATCAACCTTCTGTAGGTATTTCGTCAACGATTTTCATGGATGGTGGCCTACATAATCCCGTAAAATACTTAAAGGATTTCTCAAGGAATTTTCAAGTATGACAAATAATTGAATTACAGAAAAAAGTAAACAGATGCCATAAGTTATTTCTACTTGAAGTTCTCCAGGAATGACACCAGAAATTGTCCTAGACATTATTGCGACATCTTCCATGGACGAGAACAGCTTTCCCGGAAAGCTCACGAGGCTGATAATAGCGACGAAAATTGTGTGCAAAATTGTGTGAAGGTTTCAGGAGAACAGGAGTTCGTTCAGATCCCTCCGGGGACTACGACAAGGTGATGGCCTTTCGTGCCTGTTGTTCAATATTGCGCTAGAAGGGAATCTATGGCAAAAGGTCGAAGAACAAAAGTTCGAATGACAAGAGGTAGAATGGATAAAAGGTTGAAGGGACAAAAGGTCGAATGGACAAAAGGTCGAATGACAAAAAATATCGAATGGACAAAAATTTAGGAAAAACAAAAGGCTATACTCTTTAGATAAAAAGCAAGTAATCAATAAATCAAGCACAAGCGCTACAGCTAAAATAGACGTGACGAAAACGCGCAGAAAGACCGTGCTGAGGATGGTTCAATTTCAGCAGGTCAACGATCTTTTCGGGGTGAAATTTTGTTAGATTTTTCAGGTCGTAGTGCATCCAGAGTTACTGTGTACGTGCTGTAGTCTTATGTGCTTTTTTCTTAGGGTAATTTGTCAATGCGTCTCACGCGCTCCGTCGCATGCGTTGCTCAAAAACAGCACAATAATTGGAATCTATGACATTTTGTCGAATGACATTTGGTCGAAGGACGTTTGGTCGAATGACATTTAGTCGAAAGTACATTTGGTCGAAGGGACATTTCGTCGAATGGACATTTGGTCGGAAAGCATTTAATTGCTTCAAGAAGCATATGATATTTGGTTCAAAGGAAATTTAGTCGAAAATTTGGTATTTGTTGAATGGAAAAATTGGTATTTGTTGAATTAACTTCAATTTATTTTGGGACTCCAGTTGACCATCCAGACTCCCCACAAAATCGATTGACCCCTGATGTTGTTGACGCAACATGATGTCATTTTCCTCATTCAGGCTTATTCTGCGAGTCGATAGAAGTCATCAACTCCACTATCAAACCCACAAGTTTGCCCAAGTAATGTAACTTAGCTTTAAGTAACAATCATAATAATAATTCACCATGAGTAGGAAACTATCTTGCAGGCACAACAATGATCGATGGACTTCGTCAAAATCGTTTCCTAAAAGCCATGGCCTCTCAAACTCGTCTTCATATTCTACGAATTTAAGTGCAAAAATTATTGTACAAATTGAGTGCAGACAATTTAACGTGATCATGCTCAATCGCATTAGGTCTGGTTCCCGCGTTTCAAATTGTTACCGACAGTCGTACACTATAAAACTTGATACGTAATAAAGCTTCCGAGCACTTACACTCGAAGTTGTCATAGGATAAAGATCATCAAATGGTATATAAAGAACGATGACATTTTAAAGAATAATAAATTCAACAATGTTTAATATTACAATAACCGAGCAACGAAGATGTTAAGGAGAAATTTTTGCAAATAATGATGATATTTTGAAAGAATAATTCAATATGTTTGAGTACCTAGAAACAATTACCTTTAAACTTCTGCAAAATATTGTAAAAAAAAAAAAAATTTCCGTCTTCCGATCCAAAATTGGATGAAGAATGAGTACATGTACAAGAATAATTAATTCTATATAGGCACAAATACATGCATGCTAACCACGCTCTAACGCGTACTTTAAAAAATTAGATAGATTCATCATTGACTTCTAATGAATAGTATGTTTGCCCAAAACAAACTTAAGATCATTAATTGTGCAAAGTATATCTGTTGTACCAAACGATTTTTCGAACAAAACAATACAAAATAATGTTTTAAAGTCATTCGACCAAACGTCCATTCGACCAAATGTCCCTTCGACCAAATGTACTTTCGACCAAATGTCATTCGACCAAACGTCATTCGACCAAATGTCTTTCGACAAAATGTCCCAAAGCCCAATAATTGATGGGAAGACAAAATTTGACAACGAGAATCAAAACTGTAACTTCCGGATCGCGCGTCTTCGACCGTATCGTGTGTAGACCATCTGGACACCTGCATAATAAGGTAAAAATAGCTGTAGAGACTCTTCGTTACTAAGCAGTTTTTGTACAACTTGGATACCGATGGCGAACGTTGCACCGAATAGCGTATGTGTTGAATCTTCCCTAGCGCGCGCTTTTAAAATTTTCGTGCAGCGCAGCACACTACGATTCTGATGCGTTGAAAGGCGGTTTGGTTGGAGACTCGTTAGCTCATTTATGTTCTCCTGGTAATTGTGTAACTCTAAGTGCATCGTTAAATGGTTCAAGGCTGGTTCCTTGCAACAATGTTCAAGGCAGCTGGGATAAGCAGTTTGCCTAGGGTTTTTTTTTCTGCTGCATGTGGTGAAGTGCTATATGCAATAGGCTCTTCTCGAAGTAATAGCATCAGGTGGTTCCGAAGAGAAATGAGTCTGAGCTTAAGAGTAATGTATGTGTTTTCTGAAAAACTGAATTCAGAGCATAGATTGGTGTGACATCACACCCGCAATCCTTGAATTATCTTCTCACGGTTCGGGTTGCAGATCATCTCCTAGTAAAAAGCATGATGTGCAAATACAAAAATGATCAAATTATCAGAAAAGCTCTCAGTAAATGCTTGAGTAGCTGAGAAGAAGACCCTACCCTAGTTGGGGCCTAATTCCAAAAGAGGATGATTATTTTTACCTGATGCTAATTTAAATCAGTCTAAACCAAAAGTCAGATAAAACTCTAATGCATAGCTCTGAAAACAGCAAAACTACAAAAGGAGGAAAATCCTTTGTTAGAAATGCAATTGAAATGCCCATAAACACTCTAAAGCATGAAGAACAGCCGATATTTATAAGATTTTTTTTTGCACGGATGCGTACCGTGCAAAAAAAGTTTTCAGTTCAAAATTTCAAAAACCGTGCAAAAAAGTAACACTATTTTGGTGGATAAAAATGTATGAAAACTTTTTTTGCACGGCCGTTTTAAAAAAAATCGTGCAAAAACAGAATCGGGTGTAATGTATAACTCCAAAAGAACAGCCAATGTTTAAAAGAAGGACAAATCTCTTAGGAAAATGTATCATTTAAGGTGAAGATGAATCGAAGCCAAACCTCAAATTTTCAAGAACACAAATCTGGAGAACCGAATACCCGTTTGAACTAAAAACTTAATCTATTGGTCACCACCAGCGAGTGACCAATCGAATAAGTTTTCAGCTTAAATGGATGTTTGGTTCTCCAGCTCACTGCTCTTGAAAATTTGAGGTTTGGCCTCGATTCATCTTCACTTTAAAAAGCTAATAATAATTACTCTATGCTTTGGAGTATCAAAATTATAACAACCGACGTTCCAAAAACTAATCTTTTGTTTGGAAAAATAATAGTCTTAATACAAATTATTGCTTCAAATGGTAATTCTAAAGAACAGCAAACATTTAAAAGAAGGAAAAACTTCAGATGAGAAGGGAGAAATTTGTGGTCATAATGTTAGCAACTGAGTGCACGATAATCTTTTCAACGGTACAATTTGGAGTCCATTCGATCTTTCGTCCATTCGTCCTTTTGTCCATTCGACCTTTTGTCCATTTGACTTTTTTTTTAATTCGACCTTTTGTCCATTCGACCTTTTGTCCCTTCGACCTTTTGTTCATTCGACCTTTTGCCTTCGACCTTATGTCATTCGACCTACTGTCCTTCGACCCTTTGTCCTATAACCCTAGAAGGTGTTATGCGGAGAGCCAGGCTCAACAGCCGTGGTACGATTTTTACGATATCCAGTCAATTTTTATGCTTCGCGGATACAGACATTGTTGAACATTTGAAAAGGCGACAAACAAGGACAACAAGGCAAAAAAGATGGACTGGTGGTGAATGTGACCAAGACAAAGTACATGCTAGCTGGTGGGGCCGAGCGCGACAGGGCGCCAAAATAGCAGTGTTACGATAGACGGGGATACGTTCGAGGTGGTCGACGAGTTCGTCTACCTTGCATCCTTGCTGACGGCTGACAATAACATTAGCCGTGAAATACGGAGGCGCATCATCAGTGGAAGTCGGGCCTACTATGGCAGAAGCTGCGGTCAAAAAAGATTAACACCGGCACCAAATGTACCATGTACAGAACGCTCTACGGCGAACCAAGTATCCAGTAGGTGACCAAAGCTGAAGGATACGATGGGTAGGGCATGTTGCAAGAATGCCGGACAGCAACCCTGCAAAGATGGTGCTCGCATCGGATCCGGTTGGTACAAGATGTTACGATACTCTCCACGAATTCAACCTATCGTATCCCTAACCTGAGGATTTTTTCAACACATTTTTAATAAAAATCATCCAAAGATTTACCCGAAAGTAAATCCAGAAATATTCCTGATAACACCTTAATATTAAAAAGACACCTACACGTTAATGCTTCCAGTGGACGATTATGTCCTTTGAAGGAAGCACCACACTAGACAACGGACTAGCATGCAACGCCCAGTGGCACAGTCGAAATACGTTCCTGACGAAAAGTTTTCCGGACTGAAGCGGGAATCGAACCCACACTCCTTGACTCGATGCGGCTAAATGCTTGGTATCACTAACCGCACGGCCACGAAGCCCACCTTAAAGTTTTCATTAAGGGTTTCCTTATTTTATTCTTACAGCATGCACACTACCAAGTTCTTCAATCAAGATACTTCTTCCAAATCGCTGAAATTCAAACAAATTAGCTTTATCAAGTTTAGTATAGAAACTCTTCTAAAATGCTTTAAGTTGTTTCCTCAGGAGTCGTCCATAAACCACATGGTCAATTAGGGTGGGATGGCGCTGGTTCTAGCCAATGCCCACGGTCTATACAAATTAAGAGTGAATTCAGGAAACCCCTCGTAGTAAATTATTGGGGAACTTCAAAACGATTTCGCAGGTAGGGTTACCATCCGTTCTGGTTTAGCAGGACATGTACTGATTTTGAGATTTTATTGGGGTGTCCTGATTTATTTTCCATATTTTAAGTTTTGTTCTGCTTTTTTTCTGCTTGCCAAACACCATGGAATATATATATCATTTAAATTCTATTTTGGAAGAGCTAATCTATCGCTATCAGAACGAAAGAGATCTTCGAAACTCTGATTATTTATTTTTGGACAATTTTTTTTCAGACGATAACCTTAACGATGCAAACCCAACTAACAATTCAGAGCCACAAACAAGCATGCATGTTTAATTATTGTTCAATAATGGTAATGATAGCTGAATAAAAATTTTGCTCTATCAAGAGCTGAGAAGGTGCTTTTTAAACACAAACTTAGGTCAATGTACAACGTTATGCATTAGAATGAACAAAAGTTGAATCGCCACTTATTAAACGTTTCCAAAGATTCTCATTCGACTAGTCAAGATTGTTTTACTAATGAGCTGAACAAGACATGTTTCCCCCAATTAAAAAACCAATATTCCACTAAACAAATGTATGTGTATAAAAGGATATTCAGAAGACGAACTAACGTTTTACTTGCGTCGCACTTCAGCTATTACCACATGTTTAACATAAGCATGAATAAGAGCTGAATAAGTATCTTATAAAATCCTGATTCAGCTTCAGTATATTATAAGAACAGTTGATCGAATAGAGGCCAAAATGACGATTAACAAACACATTGTTCAGTAATAAATAAGCCTTGTAAAAGCGATCACACTATAGCTAAATTTCAAAAATGGACAAAATATCCAAAATGCGTGTTGAGTTCCGAATGCATTTCAAAGGTTCTAACTTATGCTTTCTCAAAACTTTTTGAATAGTCGTTCAGAAAATAAACATGGTCAGCCTCCAGAAATGTAGGATTGTTTTGAAAAACAAACATTTGAGCTAAGTATTCCTAGTAGGAGCAAAGTACTGACAAACAAAGCGTGATATTGACTTGATTGACATAAAAGATCTGAAGACAACATCAATTTTTTTTTTTGTGTGTGTAGTTAATTTTAGATATCGTTTACAGATCTTTTAAATATTATTTCTCTCAGGGTATTATTACTTTCTGCTATCCATATTATAATTAGCTATTGCTAAGCTTTTTTCGCCTGCTCAGGATGTTGTTCCGTACAAGAAAAGTGGACATTTCTTTGACAGAATTGATTAAATAAATATCTATAGCGAGATACATTTAAAATGACATTTCTTCCCAACTGAATAGTGCGATCTAAGAAAAATGATTTACTTGGCCATTTCTGAAAAATATCCTCCGCGTCTAGATATTCGAACATTTTTCTATTCAGGCGCATAGTCTTCAAAACACTTCAAATGATTTAAATATATTCATAATAGGTTTATGAAAAATACAAATCAATAATATAATTAGTAAATACAAATATAATTTATAAAATAAATGAATTTCAATTTAAGTTAATGAATCATTAAAATTGAAGTTTTGAACAAACTAAAAATTATGAAATTAGATTAAGGTGAAGATGTATCGAAGCCAAACCTCAAATTTTCAAGAAGATAAATCTAGAGAACTAAACATCCGTTCAAGCTGAAAACTTAATCGATTGGTCACCACCAGCGTGTGACCAATCGATTAGGTTTTCAGCTCGAACCGCTGCGCAGTCTGGTTCTCTAGATTTGTGCTCTTGAAAATTTGAGGTTTGGCTTCGATGCATATTCACCTTAATCATTTCAGACTGATTTCACTTTGTGTAAATAAACATTATTTTTGACCATCATTGACATAAATTTTCTCACTGTGCGCTAAAAATAGCCGACTGAACTCAGCTTGGATCAGCACTGAACAGCAGCTGAATAATATGCTTGTTCAGTTGTTGATTAGCGTACCATGTGTTGATTAGACGATGTCGAATAGAAGTTCAAACAAGATCAATATTCAGCTATAAGAGGTTCATATTTTGCACTGGACGATTTACTCATCAATTCTAGGATGGCGCAGCTGGCAAGGCATACCGCTGACGATTGGAAGGTCTCGAGTTCGAATCCAGTATCCAGGCGATTTTTAAATATGGTTGTCATATCATGATAATTGTGTACACTACATTTTAATTGAAGCGCCTGAAAAATATTTTTGTTTTTTATTTGTTTTTAATTATTTTTGGACCAGTCGTATAAAAGCTGAACTTAATGCTTGCAAAACGTTTTAAAAGCTGAAAAATAAAGTTGGAATTCGACGACATGCTTTAAAGTTTCTCCAAATTTGTGTGAACAACGCCTGAACAAAGGTTGGCCATGAAAATTATTAAAATGTTATTAAACATGATGCTGAATAAAACTGCCATAATGGTGTTTCTTAAATGAGTGAATGTTAGTTGGGAAGGCCAGTGCTACCAGTATCCTTTTTAAGCAAATCTTGTGAACAAATTCAAATATCAAGGCTCATAATTTGGTAGATCCTCGCACTCTTCCTTCATTCAATGCAATAAAGGATGCTAGCTTTTTAAAAAATTCAGGTTTATTTTCAAAACCGACGACAGTTTTAGAAAAAATTGACACAATGTACATTATTTTCTCTTAATTAAGTATTTTGAATTCAATTTTGCACTGTAGTTGCAAATACTGTAAACTTAACTTCGAATATTATTGGAAGTGAAACAAATAGATTCCATGAAAAATGTTCAAACTTTTGGTGAAAACTCTAATTTATAAACTAGCAACACGGCCTGATTAGCTACAATGTGCCCTGTTGCAATTCAACTCAATGATATGAAAATAGTCCTTTGCCAAAACGACCAATGAGAAGTGATCTATTTTGACAGGCAATTGGTTTTATTTTTGTACTTGTACCTAACACGTCTTGTCTTAGGGTTTTTATGGCGTTTTTAGGGATTGTTTACTGCAGGAAACATAAATACAGTGGAGCGAAAATTTTCTCCTGCATCCACGAAGTTTGTGGTCACGACTCGAACTCTTTTCATTTATGTAATATTCCAGTGTTATGAATCGCGGTAGAAGATGTTCTGATCGGGAACCATATCTTTTCAATTTTGAAGAGACAAAGCATGGACTGTTCGGTGTAACCAAAAACTTGAAAAGATGGTGAGAAATTACCTGTGATGTGTACACCGTGAGAACAAAAGGAACATTCTATTTTTTCATTTATTTATTTAACTCTATGGATGTCTTATGATCTAATACTTCCAACATTTTTGAATTACATAGTAAAATAAATCATACAACGATTTTTTCATATTAAATTTTTCATTTTTACGCAACTCGTTCTATTCGTATTTGAGGTTCCCACGTATAACATTGTTCTAATCCTGCTTTGTGACGCCCTGTACCTGATATCCCTGAATTAAAAAAAACGAATGAAATTAAACCAAAGTGTGCTTTAAAAGCGAACTTTGTTGAAGAATATTTCTTATGGTATGTTCTTTCTATGTAGTGTTAGTTGACAATTAAATCAAACTTGCCAGCTGCCATTCGGTATTTCAAAATGGTGTAGCGGGATACCTCTCCGAATGACCAGTACGATTGAAAGGTCGTAAATAAAGAAATCAAAAAACAAAACCTCCCTTCCAAATACCTTGAGTAATACTTCAAGGTGCAAAAAGGGACAGGAAAATCTATTGTACGTTAAAAAGTAACTATCATTTGGCGCTTAATAGTGGGTGACTCATTTTCCTGAAATCCTTCACATGAAACGAACGTAGTTTTAAAAATGAACCAAAATTTTGAAGAAAGATTGTAAAAAAACATTTTCCTTACGAGTAACAATTGAAAATGATAAAAATTTAATAGTGAGTATCAAATCAAAGGCTTAATACATATTTTTTAAATGCAGCCTATTGAGCTGGGTATGATTTCTTTGAGATACAGCTATTTGAAGTTTGGTAAGTAAACTATAGTTGATGAATTTCAAGCAGTCCAATTTTGCTGACTATTCCACTTTTTTTTACGATGCTGCCAAAAATCGAAAACATAATTGATCAATCTCAAATTTTGAGAAATCGTTACTAAATGATACAGATGCGATATAAAAATTGATTTTTAGAGCATAACATTTTGAGGTTTTGTTCGGCCATGCGCCATTGTGCCATTGCCGAAACTACTTAATTTTACCTGGTGATGCACGACAGCCTAACATTTCGTACTCTACATAATAGCTCACACAACCATGTGATTTTGGAGAGATCCTTAACGAATGCTTATCAGAATCGCAAGAACTCTGTCAAAAGCTTTGATTACGCAGCGTAACAAAAATGACATTTTTGCGTGTCTTAAGGATCAAATTATGTGTCTCTAGCAGCAAAGAAAAAATACCATCTGTTGCGGTCAACGATCGTCATTGTATCGCAAGGTGTAACAATTCTAATAAATGGAAACAGCGAGCGAGAGCCCCAAAGAGATAAAATATAAAATAGATGATAAAATCCATTTTTCTCGCTTGTTTACCGTTGGGGGTAGGTGTTTTTCTTTACTGGCACGATAAAAAAAATCCACGAACTTCCAATAGCAATAGTGTCCCCCAGGCTTGGAGCATGTTTAGAGGGGTTTTATCATGCACTACTATCCCCCCAATCTGATCAAAGTTGTATCAGTATACGATAAACAGTCTCTAATAATGTGCAGCATGTTATGATAGTTACAGAGAGCGATACGTGAGAGATTCTCTCATTTTTCTCAGGATTCAATGCCATTCTCAGAAATGTTCCAGCGCGTCACAATTTTTAGCTACAGGTCGCCAAAATTGTATAAAACAGTGGTTTTATTGATGTTTACCTAAAATTTAAAGTAAAATTTATCAAACTCTAATGTTATCTAATCCACTAAACATGCAAAATATGACTTAAATTTTTATTTTAGATATAATTTGGTTGAAATTGCTCGATTAAATATAGATTTAACTATTTTATCAACATTCTTGCTGTCTTCATGTAATTTTGCATTTTGTTTCTCTCATATGAGAAAATACAATACTTTTTTAAACCATCAAAATAGTTATTTATGCAACAAGTTGATGAGTTCCCAAATGATGATTTTTTCAGCACGAGTTGTACATTTATCCAACGAGGCTCGCCGAGTTTATTTAAATTAGTTGTAGTTTGTTATTTGTAATTTTCAAGTAATTAGCTGTAATTTGTATTGTTTTAATAAAATATGGTGTTCTGTGAAAATGTCTATATTTCTCGTTTTAAACTTTAAATTGGGAGTGTGAATTCAGCAATGTTCGTATAACTGAATTCTTAACTAGATATCAGAAGATAACACCTGTAGTCTTTTTAAAGTTTGTAATGTGGTAAAAAGTTGTGTGATCAGTTGATTTACCACATTTACCAAAGTTAAATTTTCATGCAAAAAAATAAAATTTGTGAATAAAAACTTCACAACAAAAATTCTTAAGACAGATTTTGCGGTACAAAATCTATTAAATAGAGCAAGGTGGGAAGTTCTTGACCGAAAGTTGTTTTGGAGACGTCACTTGCGAATAATTCAGCAGATTCAAATTTTCTGGACTAACAAAGAGCTTCTGGAATACTTATTACCTTATTAGGAATAAAGCGTTTTTAAGAAAATGTAAAAAATCGTCATTTTAAATTTTGGCGGGAAGTTGTTAACCATTAGAATAAAATGTATGCATTGCAAACAAAAAAGTGTTTGAGAGCAAGAAACTCAGAAAGTATGTGAAGAACGGCTCAAACATGAAGCAAAATGTTATTATTTTTCTTATTTTATTTTGTTTTTTTTTTGTTAGTGTTGTCACTGTTGAAAGTTATTCAATTATTAGTCAAAAGTATACGATTAGATTTTTTTTATGTTTACATTAAACATGTTTTACGTTGATATTGTGTAGCGAGAAAATTCTGTTTGTATCGAGAGCAAACATGTCAAAAAAGTTCATACAAATTGAGTGAGAGTGACTCGAGAGTTCTCGAGAGTGAATACTGGATCACGACTGAGAAGAGCTCGTCAAAAGAATTGGGAGTTATTCTAAGCAACTAAAAGGTGAGTCGAGAATAAGTCAGAAATATATACATCAAAGAGTGATCGAGAATCAATTAAAAACAAATCAAGAATATGTCAAGAGGTAGTTGAGATTGGATCAAGAGTTACGTAAAAAAACATGGACTGAGTGTGGGGTGAAAAAAGAGTTATCAAGTGTAAGATGAGGCAAAAGAGAGGCTAATATCAGTCAAAAGTGTGGGCAGTAAGAATTGAGAGAGTCTAAAATAAGTCAAGAGTGTACGCAGTAGTAATATGAGGTATTGGTATGTTTTTTGAGATTTTATCAATAGTTAAAAAATATGTAACAGGTGGGCAACTATTCCCTACGGCTTTAGGACATTTCGTCGAATGACATTTGGTCGAATGACGTTTGGTCGAATGACATTTGGTCGAAAGTGCATTTGGTCGAAAGGACATTTAGTCGAATGGACATTTGGTCGAATGTCTTAAGAACACTTATTTTCGTCGAATGATGTTTAGTGGAACGGAAGTTTGGATGAAAGCTTATTTTGAAATGGTGTATTGGAAGATCATTTGGTAAAATTGATATTTGTTTTGCAAAGTTGATAAGATAACGTATTTTTTTTTTAAATAATCTGAATCATTAACTTTTGGGACATTTATTGTAGTCTTATTTTCAAATTTGATGATCATTTGTAATTTGAAGTTATGCCAAAATCAAAATACTGAGTTCTAGTGTATTTATTATTCTTCTAAAATATCATCATTCTTTTAAAAACTGCTCAACAAGTTATTTTATTACTCAATGATGTGAACATAATATTTTCTTCATTTATTATTCTTTTGAAATATTCTTCGTAATGAAGATCAGCTCATCTGATGGAAGCATTCGGAGAGAGAGCTCGGGATCTTTCTTTGCATTCCAGGTCTTGCAGCTCAATGGACGTGGGTAAGATTTTTGAATGCGGAAATCAGAATTAAAACGGCAGGAAAAACTTGCTTTGAAGAAAACCTTTATGGCGAAGTGAATGTTAGGTGTCGGTAACTCTACCTATGGTCAATTAGCTTATTGTGACTTCCAGCTTAATAACATTCCTCAAGCAAATATATGGTTTTGCTGACAAAGTTGAGGACCTCGAGTGAATAACAGAGTTTGCAGTAGAAGATTTGGATTATTGAAAATGAAAAAAAGTGCTGATTATTTGTACCGGGTAAGGAAAGATCAGTTGACTGAGGTGACAAAAGTTGGCTTGTTTCCATTTAAGATCAGCTTATCTTGAATCTCAGAACATACCTGGACAAGAAAGCAGCATGAAACATCAAACACGCAAGAGGTAGATTAATACGTTGGAAGAGCGTCCATCAAACTGAATATCAAAATTTTGCTAATGACATATAGATCGATGATACTTTTTCAATTTCTTGTTCAAGCGAAAAAATGCTACTCTAGACGGTAGTCAGACTAAACGTAAAACTTTGTTTCCATAGTATTTAGATTTGAGCACAATTTTTTCCATGAAATGTCAGTTCGACCAAATAGGGTTTCAATGCTAGTAATGGACCCCTTAGTAGCTGAAATTCATTCTAGACGCTTTCCCGCAATGATATCTCAGACGCATATACGTTTTGTGGAGTCTAACAACAAATTCAATGTCTTTACTTCATAGTACGTCTATGAAACATACAAAATCATTCGATTTTTCCAGCGAAATATGCATTTGAAAAACTGTTGTCCGAATGTCTATTCTGGACCCTCCCGGGGTCCATAATAGGATTGTTTACAAATTTGACGTTGCGTATTATGGACCCTCCATTTAATTCCCATGTAATCCGGCTCGCTGCCGACGAGCCTATTATGGACCCACTTGGAAATGCGTATTATGGACCCTCTTGGGTGGTTTCATTTACAAAACTGCTCAAATATCTGTATTTATGTGTCTCAAACCAAATATTTTGCCTGAAACTGCTGACTAACAATGTAATCGAAGTTCCCCCGGTGGATTTTCATAGGAATAAAGTTGCTTTGAGTGTTAATTTTATGTTTTTCTGTAGGGGCTCCATAATACGCAAAGGGTCCATAACCGGCATCGACTCCCTATCATATGCACAGAAAAAAAATATTTAATTTTCAATGTGATGTAAACTGAAGTCTACTGTAAAAATAAATCAAATTCGTGTGTTGTTACAGCATCATGTAAATTCAAATACATTCAATTTTCAATTAGAAATGGTTGAATATTACATGATCGTGTAAAGTTAAAGTGAATTCGATTGAAAAAATAATGGATTGGTCGTTGAAATTTAGGTTTATTTTGATGCTCCAAATATGTGTATGAAAATAAACTTAAATTTACAACATATTTTTAGCTGTGTGCTTTCTGTTGCAACTAAACCTTTTCGACCAAATGTACATTCGACGAAATGTCCGTTCGACCAAACGTCATTCGACTAAATGTCATTCGACCAAATGTCTTTCGACCAATTGTCATAGATTCATTCCCTACTTATGATGTTCAACTCCCAACTCAACACATTTTATGAAATTGATAAAATATATAGAATATTCCTTCAAAAAATCTCTTTGCAAAGCCACTATTCGTTTAGCAATAGCAGTTTCAAATATATTTAAGTGGTCATCAACTACCACGAACATCCTACTGTAGGCTACATTGTTTCTCATACTTTATAAAACCTTGAAAACCCCGTATTTTGTAATAGTTTGTACAATACGCTTATTCTCATTCCAGCCAAAATTATACTCTCAACGTTATCTATTGAAAATTGTTTGAAACAGATTGTATGCATTGACTATTTAAATAGGTTAAATTATTCAGACTTCCAAGAAAAATCCATTCTACCCGTAGGTGAATCAATCATTGTTTACGCCGTCACACTGTGTTAGAGCAGGATGGGCACTGGCGAAGCTGTAGTAAGATCATCATAATCGTCGTCATCGCCGCCGTCGTGGTGGATAATGTTGCACATATGTTTATTATTCCGATTACTTCGCACTGCCCTGTCTCCCTCTAGCGTTATCTATCGAGACGCGGCGCGAAGAACCACGGATAGAGGGGTTAGTTGGTCCTTTTGGGCGAGACAAGAAAGCAGGCAAGCAGGATGACCAACCCCGGGAGATCAAACGGACAAACGCTCAAACGGTCTTGTTCTTATTCGGTTCTCTGTATAAATAATGCGCGTTCCTCACTATGATTAATCGATTTGTGTTTCCCATCCTTGGCGCAGACTGACTGGCAGATCTACTGGCAGCTATCTGTAGGGTAGTTCTGCCGTAGTGTCATCTTTCTGCGTGCGCATCCTTTTTCTTGCGGAGTTCCTGCGGCGAGCGAGCAGAAGCAACGGTCATTTCATTGATGGAGATATGCGACTGACCCAACCCCTTTTGGACACCACCACGAAGACGACGACTAACTGCGCTCTGGAACTGGACACTCGTCGTCCTCATCGAAAAACGGGCTAAACTTCCGTTCGGGGATCATCGAGGCTCGCTGTCTCACATGCTCATGTGTCTGAATGATGCGAGGGGGTAATACGAGAGCTTTCCCAGAATCCTTGCCCGGTGAGGGGGACTCACAAAAGATCCTTGCCGCAGAACAGGTCAAAAAAACGAACAATCGGTCAGCATCCAGGATAATTTTCCCACTCGTTGAAATGGTAGGCAGTGGTTCTCAAATAACGAATGAGCTAATATTCTGTTGAAAGCAGGAATTGCAATCTAGTTTGAGTCATAGTAGTTGTAATAGTTCACGCAACGAGTTGCGAACAACATTTTTTGCACTTTCCTCAAAAGCCACATGAGGGATTTAGAAATTTTACCAAGAGATGTTCACTATTATTTAGCAATCTCTGAAAATTGTTCGTAGTGATTCATTACGACTGTGAATAATTGAATTGAAAAAGCACTGTCCAATACAAAAATCGAGAACCTCTGAAGTTATTGAAATTCTCACATAAAAAACTCAATCCGGAGAACACTTCCTTTTTTCCCGCAAACAATGCTAACATTATCCCATCGTCTACCTTGGGCGATGTACCCTGCCCTCTGAGACACCGGTCATGACCAGTGTCCATCGTTCCCCATACGAGATCGACGACAAAACAGAACAAACCATGGAAGAAATGTCGGCCCAGCGACGTGTCCTTTTGTTAGGCAGGAGACTTGAGAAGCAATGAAGACCACGGCGTTTTTTTTTGCTGTACTGCTATCCTGCTAACCCCGTCTAGCGTGGATGATTGAGAAGACTTCTCGTGCCCTTTTGGAGGGGAGATAGTTTTTTTTTCTGTAGCTCCTCCATGGGTTTGATCTAGTGCACCCTGACACTATTTTGGAACGGTGAGGTGAATGTTTGCGTCCAAAAAGTGGTCCTCAAGAGAACACGTGGCGCTTCTGCTGACCAGCCGGTGTGGATCGGGTCGCTACAGGTCAATCAGTTTAGGAACCGGGTCTCGATTGGGACAAGTTGTAACTTTTCGGCTTCTGTCACAATCCAATTTGGGCAAATTAGCGGTGGTTGGGTCTAGGATTTTGCGAGAGAAGGGAGATAGTTTTGTTTAGGTTTTTTTTTTTGATAATTGTAATTCGGAATGAGGGTTAGACTAGGACTAGGTCACTAGGAAGCGTGTTTTGGAACTAAGGGTACGTTGCCAAATATTCAAATTAGGGATAATTGAGATGTAAGGTGCTCATGATATTTTATTGGTATGAATACAAGTTGCTTGTGTATAACGTAGAAAAACTAATTTAATTTAGGAGCGTTGGTGCTTTGTGGGAGTGGGAGTTCGCCAATTAATTACGAAAAGTCATGCTGGGGGAACAAGGGGGTTGATCAAGTTATTTTATTTTATTTTTGTTTAGAAATAATCATAACCATTTACATATGGTTGAGAGCTTATCTTGGAATTCCTTGGATTATTCAACAATTTTCATTTTGTTGAAATATTCTTCCAGACCTTCAAGGCGTTAGGCTATAATTCCGAAATTATCTCCAAATTTATAGCTATCCTCAGACAGCTAATACAGTAATAACGAATTATATCAATTATAATTATATATATCATATCAATATTATATCAATTATAATTATATATATCATATCACGGATCCACAACATTTTGGTTTGATATACTGAAACGTGATATAATGAAACAATATTTTATGCCATACAATTTTTTTTTAAATACAAGAAAAACAATGCAAAAATCGAGTGGGACGAATAAAAAGCAAATAAAAAATGGTTCAAATAGTAAAGTATTGATTGTTTTAGGATAATCATTTAATGTTAAATGTATGAAAAGCATATAATTATCATAGCGTGATATAATCGAAAAGAAAACCGTGCTTAAATCGAGCGTGACAAAATGAAGCGCGATAAAGTTCAACAGTGATATAATCGAGAAACTACCGTAGTCCAAATTATTATGCTTCATAAGAAAACTATTGCCATTTCAAAAGGCAATTGTTTGCTAGAGTTCTTTCTCATGGCCCCATTGGGTACACATATAGGTCCTTACCATCGTCCTCAGTAAAAACAAATCTGATTTGATGAGAAGAATTAATGTAGATATTTTAAGATATACTTAAAAGGAATTCATGGGGAAGTATCTCACGTTACTCAGGCCCACAGGGGGACGTTCTTCCAAGGGTGAAATGGTTGGTGTTGATAGTTACTTCGAAATGAGCAATCAATTCGATGCTTTAGATAAATTTTGCGTTCATCAAATCGAAGCAGCTTTTACCCCAGGCTCTTTAACCTTTCTTGTGCATTAGGGTAATTTTTGGCCAATCGGCACGGTAAATGAGTTGTAACTTTCCAGAGAAAAAATATAGACATCTGAAATCTAGGAGCGGCGCTCATTATGCATTTCGGATAAAAAATGACCCATAACTTTGAAACGCTCTCAAAAATCCATTTTTGATTCGATTTAAATGTTCTTGCATTAATAAAAGTGCACGTATATAAGCAACTTTCCCCAGATTTTTTTTCACGAGTTGTGTTATAATTATGTTTTAAATTCTACACATTATGTTGTTCACATCTAGCCGTTCAAAACCAGGACATTAGGCAACGATTTGTCGTTTCGATTGTGTTGTTCATATATGGCCCTCTGTTAGTTTTCAACTTCTATTCATTTCTCTCATCGCTCGCTTGCGATTCTATCCATCATATTCTTTCATTACTGAGGGATTCCACGGAGGCATGCAAGTCGATTCTGATCGACCATTTCAAAAATATCTGAAACTTTGCACAGTTTTTCAGTTCCATCTAAATCGTCATTTTCCGATATCAAATCTTCAAGTTGAGTCACGACTAACTTTTCAAAAGGGTGTATGTGAAAATGGTTCAAAAATATTCAAAAAGCTGCACAGCAAAAATGGTTCGTTCGATTGTTAGACAACTAAAGAAACAAAGTTAGACAACTAAATAAAGATTCCAAAAAAAATACACACAGTAAAAAAATTTTTTTTTTGCATAAAAAAACATCATTTTTGTCACAAAAACTCAAATATCTCAAAACCCTATTGGAATACCAACGTAATTTTTTGAGGGAAAACGGTCCATTATATTAGCTATCTACCATAAAAATTTGATGGTTAGGTGGTTGATTGGTGATGGTTAGCCAATAAACAAAAAAGTTATGACATTTCAAATATTTCACAAATTTGACACTTAGTGATTTTTTTTTTTTTCATTGTTATTTTTTTTAGGACCGCAGTTTGTTGCTGAATTTTTTGTTAAGGGTACCACATGAGGTTAACAAGTTGTTTTCGTGATATTTTATTTAATTATTCATAACTATTATAGCATCTATTAGAAAGTTAGACGCGATCCAGTGTTGTGATCTAAAGTCTTGATAGTGTCATATTTTTTATTGTACGTAAATGAAGAAAAATTCTCTCAATAGTGTTGAAACCTTTTGATAAAAGAAACCTATAAGAAATCTAATATTGAAGACAAAAGCTACAAAAAAAGTTTTCTATACAGGTATACGGCTAGTTTACCTGCAAAAAGTTTACCTCGTAGAGAACAAGGCGGGTCTATACCCAGGTGATCTAGTATACGTAAAGCAGGTCGGTTTTCTCGGCGCTGGTTTTCTCCACAAAGTTAAAATCTGATTACATCTGGGTATAGACCCGCCTTGGTAGAGAATAGACTTTGTTAATCATATTTGGGAGAAAGCGAGTAACTTCAACAACATCAAAAACATGATAGGTACCTACCATGAACATACTCACGAAAAAGCTAAAAATATACTACCACTATGGTTATAAAAGATTTAATTGTAAAATTTTTCTTCAGTCAAGCAAACGACACCAAACTAGTCAGTAAAAACTTAAAAGTGATTTTGTTTATTAAAATCTAACGAGCAACATGAGTAGTCGCTTTCTCAACTGTTGCAGGCCGTTTGCAGAAAAAAAGTGTTCGAAAGAGCTACGAAATCTCACCGAAAGCACCATAGATAAACTGAAAGCGGCTGGTTATGCTCCAATGTCTACATTGAATACAAATTTACGCATTTGTACGTCCTGCCGTTTAAACGTTGACAAACGGGCAATCTGTGCATCATCGGTGGATCAGGTTGCAGGAAGTTCGAAAACAACAACAACTGAGGAATTACTAGATGCACCGACAACAACTGAGGAGTTACCAGAAATACCAAGTGCAGATAGTCTTGCCACGGTACCATCAGCGACATCTGTTTCAACAAATCAATCAGAAGATGAGTGCATCCAGAAGGTCAACATCGAACGCTTCAACGAAGGGATAGCTGGAATAAAAGTGACTCCGATTAAATGGACGAAGATGGGTTACGTCAATTATCCCGAAAAAAAATACCGTGAAATCAACGAAGCTGTACGAAGAAACCTCTTCAAATTAGGACCTGAGGATGTGGAAAATACAGACTACGATGAGGTAATTATGAATATGAAGGAAAGGTTCTCGAATCTAGCCACGACAAGGAAAGAAAAATTATTGATTTTGTCGATGCTGCCAAGCTCGTGGTCTATTCAAGACGCCATTGATGAGTTCAAAACCAATAGAAATACAGCAAAAGAGGCAAAACAATTCAAAAATAACTGTCTTGCAACCAAAAATGCTAGGTCGAGTACTTCATTAACAGATGAGACAAAAGAAAAAATAATTCAATATTTTGAAGACGATGAAGTAAGTAGAGCTATGCCTGGCCAAAAAGATTATATATCTGTAAAAAAAGATGGAAAGCGTCAAGCAATCCAAAAACGATTAATGATGACTACTTTGAAAGAAGCGTATACACGCTTCAAGGAAATTAACGAAAATATTAAGGTAGGTTTTTCCTCATTTGCAAGCCTTCGTCCAAGGCAATGCAAGCTTCTATCCAATTCAGGAACACATAATGTTTGTGTGTGCACAACACACGAAAATATTAACCTAATCTCACATAGTTTGAAAAGAATCAATTTATCAAAGGATATTAAAATGTTAACTGGTAGTCTTTTGTGTGAAAATACAACATCAAATTGCTATCTACGATCTTGTTCGGATTGTCCAGATTCTTCATCATTGGAAAATACTTTATTCACTGAGTTTGAAGAAAATTATATTGATCAGTTATCATTTGAGCAATGGGTGACCACGGATAGGTGTGACCTAGAAACTATTGTAAAACCTGTAGATGAGTTTGTGTCATTTTTTTGCTTGAAATTAGAAAGTTTAATTCCTCACGACTTTAATAAAACAGAGCAATCCCGCTTTTTAAAAAATACGAAAAATACATTACAAGATGGTGAATCTTTAGTCATTTGTGATTTTTCTGAAAACTATAGTTTTGTATTGCAAGATAAAGTGCAGTCCCATCACTGGAACGTACAACAAGCTACAATTCATCCATTCGTTATTTATTTCAATGGAAGTACGCAAATTGAACATTTTAGTTTTATTGTAATTTCCGAAGATTTAAGACACGACTCAGTATCTGTAAATTTGTTCATTGCCAAAATGATTAACTTTTTACGCGTTGATAAGGATAAAGAAATCAGAAAGATATATTTCATGTCTGATGGAGCAGCATCGCAGTACAAAAACCGTAAGAATTTTTCGAGCCTATGTCAATTTAAATCAAAGTACGGAATTGATGCAGAATGACATTTCTTTGCTACGTCACATGGCAAAGGTCCTTGTGATGCTATTGGAGGAACCATAAAGCGCATGGCCACAAGAGCAAGTTTAGCCAAAGAACGTGAGCATCCAATTAAAACTGCAAAAGAACTATTTGATTGGGCGAATCGCAGAAAAGAAGAAGATTTAACAAAATTATCATTTTGTTTTACTACTACTGAAGAGTACGAATTAACGGCATCAGAGCTCAGCGAGCAATATAATAACGCGAAAACGATCCAAGGAACCCAAAAATTTCACTGTTTCATTCCATTGTCAGAAAATAAAATTAAAGCAAAACTATACTCGAACTGTACTGATAATGATGCAAAAGTGTTCGATATTGTAAAAAAATTGAATAACAATAAATAAAAAAATAAGTGTTAATAAAATGTTTTCATGATCTCATAACGCATACCCAAATCCAAAACTTTTAAAGTTTATATATAACATTTAGAAACTCATCGATCATACTCTAAAAAAAAATATCCTGATAAAAAAAAAATATTTTCGTGTAATCTGTTAATTCATTTTAATTTATACATATATACATATACATATAATATTTATACATATACATAATATTTATACATATAATATACATAATACTAATGAATACATGAAAACGACTTGTTTAATTCACGCAAGGCCCTTAACAATAAAATCAGCAACAAACTGCGGTTCCCGTAATAATTTACACCGAAAAAAAAAATTTTTTTCTACTAAATGTGAAAATTGTGACATGTTTGAAATGTCATAACTTTTTTGTTTATTGGTTTACCACCACCAAATTTTTATGGTAGATAGCTAATATAATGGACCGTTTTCCCTCAAAAAATTACGTTGGTATTCCGATAGGGTTTTGAGATATTTGAGTTTTTGTGTCAAAAATTATGTTTTTTTAATGCAAAAAAATTTTTTTTTTACTGTGTGTATTTTTTTTTTTGGAATCTTTATTTAGTTGTCTAACTTTGTTTCTTTACTTGTCTAACAATCGAACGAACCGTTTTTGCTGTGCAGCTTTTTGAATATTTTTGAACCATTTTCACATACACGCTTTTGAAAAGTTAGTCGTGACTCAACTTGAAGATTTGATATCGGAAAATGACGATTTAGATGGAACTGGAAAACTGTGCAAAGTTTCAGCTCAATAGAAAAAAATGAATTAAAAAAATTACCAAATTTTGGTGCTGTTGCTTGGAATTACTCTACTTTCCTTGCTCCTTTCCACTTTTAGTAGTATCGCTTTCACCGATAAAAGCCAATATAAGTCATGCGGTGATTAAACTTTGGAAATAAAATCCAAATTACAAAAACTTCGGTGCGAATAAAGATTACTTGGGCGAATTAGGGGCAATAAGGGCGAATAAGGTACCGATCATAGTAATGTAGAGACCATAGAGTAAGTATATCTCAGTAAAAGATAGAGTTACCTGACCAGTGGATCACAACAGAGTTGTAACCGATTTTGTTATTGAGTTAGTGCGATTTCTTCTAATGTTATAATTTTGGCTGATTAGCAGTTAAAATAACAAAATATATAACACAATTTCCTCTACACTAAACAAAATTGAAACAAAATATGTTATAATTTAAACAAAAATGTAACTCATTATAACTATATAACACAAATATAACTCATTTTGTCATTATCGATTACTGAACTATAACAAAATTTATAATGTTCTTACATTAATTAAAGTACACGTGTATAAGCAACTTCCCCAGTTTTTTTCACGAGTTGTGTTATAATTACGTTTTAAATTTATTCATATTTGAAACAGCCTTTGTTATTATAACTGATTTTGTTTTAATTGTGTGACAATGTCCTTCATCAACTCAACGTGCATGAACAAAAATGAAACAAATTTTGGTATTTGTCTAAAATCTTGATATAATTGTGATACAATTTTGTTGTAAACCACTGGTCGGGTACTGAGCAAGTGCTGTAGCCTTATGTGCAGGAGCCACAAGATCCAAGATAAACTCTACTGTAATCCTTACAGCAAATTCTCAATACCTTCAGCAATTCAATCAGGAATTTTGAAAGCAGTTCCTCCAGGGATTCCTACAAGGATTATTCCAGGAATTTTTGCAGGGATATTTCATCAGGGATTGCGCGAAGAGTTTCTGAAGGAGTTTCTGTCGGAATGTGATTCCTCAATAGATTCCTCCAGTAAAATCTTTACTAGAATTTTTCCAACAATTTATCAAGGATTCCTCAGGGAACATTTCCAGGAATTACTTCTGGAACTCCTCCTGATATTTCTCTAAAATTTCCTTCAGACACCCGACCAGAATCACATAACAAAATAATTACATATTATAACAAAAGCTGTTAAAAATAAAAGAAGTTGATATAATTTTGTTATCGAGATGGATTTGTTCCTCAAGATGGCGGTATATGTTTTATAACAACTGGTTATATAATAAAATCATATCAGAGCAAAATTTTCTGTTATAATCTTGTTTCTTCTATCTGGTCAGGGACTCTTCTAAGGATTCCTCCAGGAATATTTCCACAGGGATTTGCAGAGATGTCTTCAAGGCCTTCTCCAAGTTATAATACGACAATTTCTCCAAGGATTACACCAGATAGTTCTCCAGTTATTTCCCAGAATTTTCTCTGGTAGTCCTCTCGAGATTCTTCTACAAACTATTCCTAAGATTTCCTCCAGGATCGCTCTAGAAATTCTCCTGGAGAAATTCATCTAGGGATTCTACAAGAAATGACTTCATGAATTCCTCTAGGAACTCCTCAAGCGTTTACTTTAGGAATCCTCTCAGGCTTACATCAAGTGAATCGCTACATGAATTATTTTGAGATTTTTTCAGGTAATCTTCCAGGGATTCCCCTTAAAATTTCTCCAGAGACTCTGTGAAAAAAAACCTAGATAAGCTACTGAAAAGATTCCCGGAGTAACCCCTAGAGAAACCTTTTTTTGTCCTTTGAAAGAAGCACCACACTAGACAACGGGCTATGGAAACCCAATTTCACAGTCGAAACGCATTCCTAACGAAAAATTTTCCGGATTGAAGTAGGAATCAAACCCGCTCTCCTTGGTCGATGCGGCTAAACGCTTTGTAACACTAGAGCAACCCCTTGAAATCCCCGGTTAAATTCCTGGAAGAATACCCTGATAAATTCCTGTAGGAGCCTATCGAAAAAATCCTGAGGAAATCTCTGAAGGAGTTCCTGAGAAAATCTCTGGAACATCAAATATGATTTTTGGCTATGCAGTCTTTATCTTTTCAACGGCTTTCACATTTCATTAAAATATGAGCAATTCTCGCTGAGACCGGCCCACTATTTACACTTGGTCTTTCAAAATGTTGAAATTTATGCTCATTCGAAAGCTCTTGTCGAGTAACTGAAGGAACTGCATTGGGTTGGTCAAATTGATGAACCCCTAGGTAGTTACAATCAAAACAGTTATTAAGGACCCCTCGAATTTTGTCAATTCTTGCCTCACTCAGATCGCCATAACTCGAAAATTTCTTCAACAACCCCTTCACAATAACATGGTTTTGGAAAGAGGAAACATAGGAGCTTCATATTGAATTTTCATGGTGTTCGCAACCACCGATTCTAAAAGTTTTTGTATCACTGGAAAGCTGAGCTAGTTTCACATAGAATATGAAAAAAACAGAGGTGTATGTTTTTTGATCAAAAGTTATGTGCGATTTTGTAGACCATTTCTTATCGGGCTGTTGTAATTTTGATGCATCTAACAGTGCGAAAACGCTTGCTGTGATGTATTTGAAATGTGAAAAATTATCTCTACAATGCTTAATATAAGATATTATATGTATTGGTTTAACAAAGGAGGGGTACAAAGAGAGGGAGGGTGTTAATATAGAAGCCCCCCCTTCTAGTATTGAAATATAATTATATCTTTTGTAATGATCATTCGATTCGGTATCGGGCCTTGGAGCGTGTGACCCCTATGAAGTATCTAGATTGAGAACAACAAGGTATGTGTGCCCCCCGGCTTCAATATTAACACCCTCTCTCTTTTCGTACCCCTCCCTTCTAGCACCAATACATATAATATCTTATGTTAAGCATTGTAGAGATAATTTTCCACATTTCAAATACATCACAGCAAGCGTAAATCGTTTCCGCACTGTTAGATGCATGAAAATGACACCAGCGCGATGAGAAACGGTCTATAAAAATCGCACATAACTTTTGATCAAATAAATATACACCTCTGTTTTTTTCATATTTTGTGTAAAACTAGCTCAGCTTTCCAGTGATGCAAAAACTTTTAGAATCGGTGGTTCCGAACACCATGAAAATTCAATATTTCTGATAAAATCCAATATGGCGGTCAAATTCAATATGGCCGACAAATATTTTTATTTTTCCAAATGAAGCTCCTATGTTTTCTCTTACCAAAACCATGTTATTGTTAAGGGGTTGTTGAAGAAATTTTCGAGTTATGGCGGTCTGAGTGAGGCAAGAATTGGCAAAATTCGAGGGGTCCTTAATAACTGTTTTGATTGTAACTACCTAGGGGTCCATCAATTCGACCATCCAACGTACTCGACAGGGGCTTTCGAATGAGCATAAATTTAAACATTTAAAAAGACCAAGTGTAAATAGTGGGCCAGTCTCAGCGAGAATTACTCATATGCAGTTGATTGTCTACCAGTTCATCCCTGGAACAATTTCTAGAGGAAATTATTTAGAGGTTTTTCTGAAGCATTTTTTTGTGAAATTGCTGAAGAAATCTCTGCAGGAATCACTGCACAAATTTTACTAGAGTAATCCCTGGATGAGCCTCTGGAGAATCTTGGGTAGGAATCTCTGAGGAGCTTCAGGAAGAATACCTGGAGGATCCTTGGAGGTAGCCCACGAAGAATCACTGTAGAGATTTTGCTGGTGAAATTTGTAGAGAAATTTCTAGAAAAACCTCTGTAGAGATACCTGAAACAATCCTTGGAGAAATCTCTGGAGGGTTCCATGAAGAGATTTTTCAAAAGGAATTAATTTCCTGATTTTCCAAAAGGAATTATTTTCCTAAAGAAATTTTTGTATAGATTTTCCTTAATTAATCCCTGAAGTAATTCTTAGGAAAATTTCTAACGAAATTTCTGTAGAATTTCATGGAAGAATCTCTGAAGGAATTTCAAGATGTACTCTCGAAGGAATCCCACAAGGATATTTTGGAGGTCCAGAACGAATCTCTGGAGAAATTCTTGGGGAATCCCTGGAGAAATCATTAGAATTATTCATGTCGCGATGTTACTCGTGGTAACTCTGAGAGAATTCCAGCAAGAAATTCTTGAAAAATTTGTAAGTTGTGGAACACCTGCAGAAATTCCAGATAGAATCCCTGGAGCGATCCGGGAAAAAATCCCGAAAGAAGTCTTCGAAATAATTCCTGGAAGAATCCTGAGAGCATTACTCGGAGTAAATTATGAAAAAATCACTTGAGAAATATTCTGAGTATCCTTGAAGAAATTTTCCTACTGTAACTTCTGGAAAAAACCTTGAAGATATGAAAACCGCTAATTGAATTTTAACATACTCTAATAATCCCTCCATAAAATTAAAAAGGTGTAGCCTTAAAGATATCTCTGCAGGAATCCTTGATTTTCTAGAGAAATCTCTTAAGGAATACCAGTAGAAATCGCTTGAAATAACTCTGGAGAAATTCCGGAGCTATCCTGAAAAAAATCCTTAAACGGATTTTCGAGGATTTCTGGGAGAAATTTCTAGAAGAATTCCAGTAAAAAAATGATTGGAGGAATCTATGAAGGAATCACTAGAGACATGTTTGCAGGAATTCTTTGCAAAATTTCTAAAGGAACCCATGTGCATATTTTTTTTAATCCTTGGACGAATCCCTGGAGAAGCTCCTAAAGGAAGATATTCCTGGAGCTCTATCGGAACCGGACTAGTGCGTTCTAAATTTAAATTATGCGCGCTTCCAAACTACATAGCAAGTATGTGAGTTTTTTGCGCAAATTATTGGTAATAATTTGTTTTCCTCTTTCAAGGCCGGAATTGGCTTCTGAGTTTTTTTAATGTTAACATTAAGATTACTATCGATGTATTCATAATATGAATTTCATATGTATTTCAGTGGACTCGACAATAATTGAGAGTTTTACTTTTAAGATTGAGAATCGCTCCATGGGATATTTGAAATGTAACAGCGATATGATCAGAACCAAAATCAGAGTGAGTAATCTGTTGGCTACAAAGGTGATTAGAGTCGGTTATACCAAATCAATCGTAGATCAGTTTCTAGAATAGGACAAACAAGTAGAGCTATCAGGGTGTTTAATTGAGAAATATCCTGAAGAGCATTCATCAAATAAAATTCTGCCGTTGGGCTTTTTGCGAGTCAATTTCCGCAAGTCAGTTTGAAGCAAACGAACAAGCTGCCCAGTGCATTAAAAAGGCGAATAGGCAGCTATGAAAGTCTAGCTACCAAGCTGTGTTTCAACAGAAACATCCATAATTTCAAAAACTTCGGTTTGAAATAACGAAAAAAGTTGATGTTTTATACACATATGAGTAATTATTGCAACTCCCTACTTGCTCCATCTGACCGATCATTACGATAAACAAAAGAGTTTGGATCTCATTTGTGTTTGGATCCAGGTTTCAAATAAATTTCAGTAATAACTGCTATATGTACGTTAGAAAATTAAATAGCTCGTCCTCTTCACCTTCGTTTTTTTTTTTATTTTCAGGTATTCTACTAACAACTCGAAGATTTATTATCAAAATTATCCAGAAACAGCATTTAACAGAAAGAAAGCATTTAATTTACCCCTGTCAATCATTTCTAGTCAACACAACAGATTTTTAGGTCTTTAGATTTCGAACGAAGACACTTAAGAAAAAATGTATTTAATGTTAATAGTGATTGTCGTATACCAAAAAATCACAATTTGTCTCGAAACTTAAATAATATGCACAATTTTGATGACACTTTGCTAAATTTCAAAATAATATGAAGATTTTAGGCAATTCATCAGTTTTTGCGTGGAATAATTTGTGGCTCAAACTTTTGATTCGCTGATTAGAACTTTTGTCCTACTATGGACCATGAATGGTATCCAAATATATAAAACTAATGCTCCTTTAAGCATTTTTCCGATAGGCCTAGTTACACCCATACATAATAAATCGAATTAGTCTTTTTTTATTCCATGCAACGGAAGTTCAACCGAAAATAACAATATTCATGTCTTGAACATACAAAAAGCTTCCTACTATCAATTGTTCAAAATTTACCTGCATGACATTTGAACCACCAAGACATTTATTATATTTGGTATGAATTGAGTTAGAAACATTATAAAAAATGTTTTGCTCTACTCGAGCTTTTGCCCCACCCTACTCTAATTGAATTGAAATGTGAATGAATGTATGGGGCCCAGATAGCCGTAGCGGTAAACGCGCAGCTATTCAGCAAGACCAAGCTGAGGGTCGTGGGTTCGAATCCCGCCGGTCGAGGATCTTTTCGGGTTGGAAATTTTCTCGACTTCCCAGGGCATAGAGTATCATCGTACCTGCCACACGATATACGCATGCAAAAATGGTCATTGGCATAGTAAGCTCTCAGTTAATAACTGTGGAAGTGCTCATAAGAACAATAAGCTGAGAAGCAGGCTTTGTCCCAGTGGGGACGTTACGCCAGAAAGAAGAAGAAGATGTATGTTATTACCATAGAAAACCATTTAATTTGGAAACTTCAAATCACATAAACAATTTAGACCTCTCAAAAAATTTCCAATACAATTCAAGAACTGCGCAAAAGTGCATCTGCAACCGTCGCAAAAAGCCGTTATAAAAATGCATATCCTTCCGCCCCAATGTACCCACCCTCTCCTACCGTCTCCTGTAGAAATAGATAAACCGGCTAGAGAAACGTCCCCTTCATCGTGGCGGTTGTTGTCAGCTGTATTGTCCCGCGATTTCCGGTCGTCGGACGTCGGGCAGTGGTTTTCTCACGGGTTCTCTGCCTGCATTGCATATTGACCGGACGGCGACAACGACAATAACGGACGGGAGTGATCAATGGACGACAAGACGGCGCACAGTGCTTCGAACGTATGGCACTTGGGGACAAAAGTCAGAACTGGATGTTTCATGCGGTTTTGCCCTACGAAGTTAAGGAGGAACTCGTTATTCACAAAAAAAAACTCATTATTGGCATGAATGACACATATTACGTCAGTAATAGCATAAGTGGCTTATACGTCACGTATTACATTTGACGCCATAGACACCACAGTGCTTGCTTTTGAATAAATGTTTAAAATAAAAACGCATGAAAAAGTACTTCACTGAACCAATAAATATCATAGAAAATATTAAAAACGTCACATACTCTCACGGTAATTGAAATCCGATTCACATTATATGTGTCCATTGATATTCATATAAGAAACACAAAACTCTCATTATGAAACTCCATAATATTCAATTACCAACACTGTGAAACGTATATGAATAAGCGTCATCTGTTCAACCCAATGAATGCCATGGGATTTGCAGATGTGAAAATCTAGTCATTGTACTAAATCATCAGCATTTTGGTGATGGCGAGATTAACCCTCAAAAAATCATCGTGGTGGATTTGGAAGTAAATTATATTCCAAAGCGATGTGAATCATACAATTATGGTTGGGATTGATGAAGAGTATACTCTATAATTAAAGGGTAAGTTAAAAATTCATAAATAAAAAATGCATGTAAATTAATTCTTTCCAACTTGATTTTACAGAAAATTTCAATTTTATTACAAGCTGAAGCAGAGCTAAAATAAGCGATTATCCAACGTAATTAATACATAGCTTATTCATACAAATGGCTATAATGTATAAAATAAACAGTTTTTCAAACTACGATTACATAGTTTATCATTTTTACTAAAAAAAACTAAAAAAAGAATCATCTCAAACTCATTATAATGTCTAATAAAAATCACTAACAATATCGATAACTGTCATCTGAATTTCACATAATATTCATTGTCGACATCCAATGGTTCGTATGATAAATTTGCATAAAATGTATGTGGTTTATCAGATGAATTTGATCAAATAGAAATCGAACAAGCTTATGTGATAAATTGATGAGCGTTATGTGAAAAGCAAGATGGAAAAAAAACTATATGTGTTTTCAGATAAATCTGACATGATTCCTTTGTTCAGTGTTAGTCGTTTGCATAAACGATGTATATAGTATGCGTAACCATAAAAGTGTCTCAATAACCAAATTTTTATAAAAAAAAAATTGAAGCACGGATTATTCCAACGAATAAAATGAAACTAAATAAAAAAGGTCATATGAATTTTATTTTTATTAGCAATTCAATTCATTTACCAGCAATTATTCATCCAAAAACAGATCAATCCAATCATTACTATTTTTTTTCAAAGAAAGTAAAAATGTCGAGGGTTTCTGTTTGATGGTTATTAGAAACAATTTGATACATAGGTTAGGAACGCGAGCTCTTCAGGTGTTGATTAGGTATATATAGGTTTTTTTTGAACATTCATTAAACGGTATGAGGGGCCTTCCCATGCCAGCCTTTGCAGTCGAACTGGAAACCTGTGTATCGTCAATTTTCTGAATGCGCTGAAGCTAAACTGGCTTTGCTAATCAGTCGGAATACCGTATGATCTTCCACATATAGTCCATTTTTGATGTATTTTGCAAACAATATAATTTACAAAACGTCTGGGAGAAAGAATTAGTGCCATAACAACTTGACATGAAATCTACAACATGATTTTTCTCGATTACGTGGATCGGCAGAATACCATTGCTTGAAACAATCTTTATTGATGACTGTGGCAGCATAACCTAAAAATCATAAAATGACATACAATCGGCAAACATATGCAGCTGGAATCACTTTCAAAATTCAAAAAATACTTCAAATTTTATTTTAAAGTGGATTTCAGAAAGGTACTTTGAGGTACTTTTTTGTATGGGCTAGAAGAAGATAGGAGTTTTAATTGTCTACTGTATAAAAGAGCTTATTCTCCAGAAGCATCTTTTTCTACAATTTTCAAAATATATCACAGAAAATTAGATGGAATGACTCCTTCATACTTGTTTCAACACAATCCATAATGATTTTCGCTTTGAAAATGTAATTAGGATGGGAATAAAGCGAATTAAAAAGCGATTGGATTGATACAAAAACAATGAATAACATATAACGATGAAACAACTTGTAAATACGTGGTGTTTTGGTTCGTTTTGATAAGCGCATGAACTTTCTAGTAGCTGTACTACACGCTCTAAACATATGTCAACATCATGGCCTACTTGATTATGTCGAATAAGAAAGTTGATTTTTTGACTTTTGTCCAAGGGACGAAGCACTGTGCGGCGGTGCATCTTCGCATTTGGCTCCGATCCGAATGCACATCTGCTTCTTGCTGCACTTACTGCAATTGCATCGGGCAGAAACAAGAGCAGGAGATTTTATCATTTGCGTTTATGCGCATGCATTCCGTTTTGAATGCGCCTTCTACGCCATATGCAGCAGGAAATGCAACCCCGGTGAATGTGGGGACTAGACCGGACTAAATCTGCATTTTTATTCGCTTCGATATTGAATGTTTTAGTTCGGGGCTTTGTCTTCTTGACAAGCATGAGCTGTTCAGAAATAACCGTTTGAAACACTCAAGTAATCTAAAATTCGAATATTGCGCTAAGGACTCGTTCCAGAAAGTTTACTTTTACTTAAGCAAATTCATTTTATGTAACTTCCTTACGTAGTGGTTTCTCTGATAGTGTTTTGCACTGTTGCTATGTAATTGAGGTGAAGATGAATCAAAGCCAAACTTAAAATTTTCCAGAGCACAAATCTAGAGAACTAGACAGCGGTGCAAGCTGAAAACTTGGTTGATTGGTTACTCGGCTGTAGTGACCTTGCCCTGAATGCCAGATATTCCTGGGCAAAACTATTCAGATCTACCACCGGAAATAATTATTCTTTAACACTTTAGGCATTCTTGTAATAATGATCATAAAATCTACAAGCATAATTTTTTATTTAGTGAAGATTCACCACATTATGTGCATTCTCAAAATCGTTTGAACTGTAGCTTGGGAATGAATACGCAGAGCTATAGTTCAACTTTTTTCTATGCTGTCCATTGATACAATAATTTTCAACAGTTTCCAAACCCATTGCACTTGGCAACAGCATTAGAAATAGATCTAGAAAGGCGAGTACATCTTCCAGATACACCAGTTCAAAGCATCCGAATTATGGTTTATTGTTAAATTTTCAGTTTGACAATTTTGAAAAGTATTCAACTAAATTGCAGTATTCATTCAACTGTACATTCAGCCTTTCAGTTCCATGGGAGCTGAGAATTCAGAAAACGTTGAACTTTCAAAGCAACAGAAAAAAAAACTTTGTACATCTGCAGATTTTGCCTTCGTGTAGCATCCTGCAGCAGGAAGAGAAAAGCCATACAATTGCCCACCGTATGCAATTGAAATGCAAAGTTGAATCACCTTTGCAGCAACCCTTCGAAATGAAATTTATTATTTAACGATCCATCCATACGCACATTTCCAGCGTATTTACACACATCCTGTAGCGGAAGCCATTCTTTCAAGTGGCTACCGATCGGACTTCTCGCAGGCCTGGACGGGGTCATTGCTCTTCTCGTGAAACCCAAAGGGGGTTTGCTGCTGCTGCTGCAGTAGAACCTTTGAGTCGATGGTGGGATTTTTTTCTTGAATTTCGCGAAATAAAATTGCACCCGGTGTTGCGTGGAGGAGAAAGAATTCGTGAGAGAGAAAGAAATCAATCTGCGATCGATTTCCCCTGAAGCCACGTTGCCGGAAGTGGTAACTTTCAACGAAAGGGTTCCAAACTTATGGTGACTGGGGTCCTTCTATTGTATATGGTTGTAGGACATTTCCCAGAAAGTCAAACCCCAGAACGACATTCCCCAGAATGACGTTCCCCTGAAACCCATTCCCCAGAATAGGACATTTCCCAGAAATCCATTTCCCTGAATGGGACATTCCCCAGAATCGTTTTTATACGTTTTTAAAGAGTGGGAAAAAAATTTGGTTATTTAGTTTTTTGTTTGTCGTTAAAATGTACCTACTGAATTAATTCGAATTCCCAGAAGCTTTGAATTCCGAACACAGACGTCAAATCAGCCAAAATATTATTTTGTCAAAATCATTATTATGGATCTCGAGCGAATAAAATCGGAATTGAGTTCAAAAAAAAAACCTTTCAAACGGCGAGTGTTTGCTTCCCTTGTCTCAGGCAAACCATCTAAGGGGCCGTCCATAAACCGCTTGGTCGTTTATGGGGGGGCATGGTTTGGCCAAAGGCATGGCCCTTACAAATTTCAAAACGTTTGTACGGACAAAAGATCACGAAGGGGGCAGGAGGTGCTTTGAAAATCCAAAATAAATGACTACGTGGTAGATGGGCAGACCTAACCAAAATATTAGAGGAAAAATGCTGTTTAACAATTTTACATCTACTTTACATGATTGTACTACTGTTATTTCCTTGAGTATCATTTCCCGAAATGCCACCTCTCCGAATGACTCATTTCCCCAAAAGACATTTCCCCGAATGACTCGTTTCCCCGAAAAGTGATGCAGTTCAAACAGGTGCAAGAATAGTCTTGAAGGACTGGGTGCTGAACTAGAATGAATGATAAGCAATAAAAAAAGAAGACAACATGGATTGTAACTAGAGTGTCCATTTCCCGGCCATTTTGCTCGTCCCGGGATTCGGGACAAAAATCTAAGCTTGTCCCGGGAAATCCCGGGATCCCGGGATTTTTCAAATTCAACAATACATTTTTTAAAAAGAATGACAAATTATGACAAATGCCAAGTATGACAATTCATATTTCATGTATGACTTTCTTATTCTGATGAAATTACTGACCAAAAATCGTAATAAAATAAAAAATTGACAACTTTTTTTTTAATTCTCTATAACACTTATTAATGGAAGTATGGTAAAAAATGGGGGCCCAGATAGCCGTAGTGGTAAACGTGCAGCTATTCAGCATGACCATGCTGATGGTCGTGGGTTCGAATTCCGCTGGTCGAGGATCTTTTCGAAAGGAAATTTTCTCGATTCCCAGGGCATAAGAGTATCTTCGTACCTGCCACACGATATACACATGCAAAAATGGTCAAGCGGCAAAGAAAGCTCTCAGTTAATAAGTGTGGAAGTGCTCATAAGAACACTAATCTGAGAAGCAGGCTTTGTCCCAGTAGGGACGTAACGCCAGAACGAAGAAGAAGAATGGTAAAAAATAAAGTCATAATAATTAAGCAATTTGTTTCAGACATTTGAAAACTTTAGAACAAAAGAAACAATTAAATATTATTGTAGGTATTATAGAAAATCATGCTGAAAGTTAATTACCGTCGGACGGGGCTACTTTGGACACTCACCTTTTTTATTTATTAGCAGCGTAAATATTAATCTGAGCAATTTTGTGTCTTCAGCACTTTTATTAACCCATATATGCTCTACCACTAGGCATGATTTTTTCTTGGAACAACATCAACAATAACAGGATAAACAAGAAAACATTTCAAAAAAGCTCGAATAAATATTCACAAGGTATAAAACATTGGCTATGCAAACAATTTGAATTTTACCAATGCCGTGGAAACTTATTGGGAGGATCACAAAACTATCGAATCATCATGTTTCATGAAAATCTTGTAATTTGTTTTGCTTAAAATTGTTGTTTTGTCAAAATAATTGATCAAAAGTCTAATTTTTGCGACTTTTGTTTTATTTTAATGTTTTGGTTTGTGTATTTTACAACATGAAAAAAATAAAATAAATGTTTGTTGAAGTTATTAGACATAAAACACACATATTTTAATACGTACCAATGCCAAATTCACAACATAATCTCTAAAAAACTATTTTTCGTCATATTTTACATGAATTTGTAGTACAGAACAGTCGTACCTTTCAAATGCTTAAATTAAACTATTTTTAAGCCAGCTCTAAACTGCTAAGAAAATAAAAGCATATTACAAAAGCAAACTTACTTCTTTACGATCTTGCAAAACTTTACTTCATAGATTGCGTTTTTAATGAAAATTACATACTGGTAATAAATTAGTTACCGGTTGATCCTTCTACATATCGTTCATATAACAGTAAGAATAGTAAAAAAAAAAGTTTTTGTACATAACTCATTGATCATCGCAGTACCTAGTAGTTACGTCGTTCGTTTATGTCAACTTGAAAATCGAGCATTCGTAACTGATAGTTCCATTTAAGAGGAAGTTGAAAATTTAAGTTTCATACTTCAAACTGAGAATAGTGAATGGCATGTTTCGTTGAAATTTGTTATATATGTGTAATTGATTCTAGCTTTGCGATTTTCTACATTAAGTTTATCAATGAAAAACGTTCAATAACATCCCAGCGGACGACAATCTATTGAATCAGTTTGAAAGTTATAAGGAAAAATCATTTCATTAGCAAATTGTGAAAATGTCCAAAGTAGCCCCTTTTTTGTCTTAAAGGACACACTTTTTTCGCTATTTAAGTATTTTTGTTATTTCTTGATGGATTTGCCTCATATTTTGCACATTTGGTACGTACATATACAACTTAAATATAGGCAAAAATTATCAATATCTATCCATAATTCTAAGAGTTACAAATCCTCAAAGTTAAAGAATGTGGAAATAATGTCAAAAGAAGCCCCGTTTGACGGTACTGAAATTTTTAAGCCAGCTCTAAACTGCTAAGAAAGTAAAGTAAGCAAAGTAAGCTATTTCCCCTCGTAGATTTTTGGTTTTTAAGGATTTGACTGCAATCTGAAAGTTTACTGTCGATTTGATGGATATACAATTGATTTATAATCAATCTTTGTTCGGTTATTCGCAAGTAAATGCTCGCGAACTTTTTGCCATTTCTTTTGTTATGTTTATCGAGCAGGCGAGTGCGAGCTTACTCACTCCAAGCCTGTTCGCGAGTCTGTCATGTTTGTTTTGTGTTGGTTTGCACTCGAGAGGTGCTTCGTGATGCGAACATTTTCACCACTGGTTGAAGAGAAAAGCATTAAAACTTTGCAACTAGACAAATAAAAATATGTGTTTTTTACTTAGTAAATTGACGTTTTCATTTAAATAAAACCCATTTATTTTCTTTTTCATGATGTTTTTTAATTTTATCAAACAATGCTTGATAGTGAGGAAAAATGTCATTGTTTTTCATTGAAATTTAGCGGCTTTCATCAAATGTTACGTACATTTCGGGATTCCCGGGATGTCAAAACTAATATCCCGGGAAACGGGAAATCCAGAAATTTGTCAAATCCCGGGATTTTTTGTCCCGGGATGTTCCGGGATGGACACTCTAATTATAACGTCATCCTCGTCTGATTACATCTTGCCAAAAATGCCGATGATGGAGAAACTGGAAAGAACCGCCAATGAAGTGAAGAAGGGTGCATATCAGATGACCGGTACGTTCATCACTTTGAAGCACAAAAAGTTATGACAATTTTAAGAGCCAAAAACTTTTCAGGAACTAGGCTATTCGGGGAAACGGGTTGTTCGGAGCACTGGCATTCTGGAACCTGGCGTTCAGGGAAACGACATTTGGGGATTCGACATTCGAGGAAAAGTAGCACAACCGTGTGAGGTAAGCTGCTCTTACATATGTCATACTATGTTTATGATCTAATTTGTCCCAAGCTATTGGATTTTTTTGTTTTCATAGTTATTCTTCCTTCTTTAAAAATTGATTGTTCTGTCTAATTGTATTTTCAAAGGGTAATTTGTATACAAAATAAATTTATGGAATTTGTTTTACTGCTTTCATAGAATATTCTTCCTTCTTTTGAACATATGCTGTTCTTCCTAGGTTTATTGTCTTCGTAATTATGTAGATTAATGGAATACAATTACACTAGAAAATTTCTTTTGCCTTTGGTAACTTCCTTTCATAGCACAACTAAAGCTACAAAAGATCGTAGTCTTTGTGCACTAGGATGACCCATATTAATCAGACTACAATAAAATACTGTAAACATTTGAACAGAGTTCATCAACTCTAAGGAAAGACTAAACGAATTATATTTCTGACCATAGGTGGCGCTGTATTGGATGAATTTCTAGAATTTTGGATTTAACGATTCTCCAGTCAAAAAATGAAAGACTGCATAAAAAATGTCGTTAAAAAATACGAAAATGTTTTACCTATGAAAACTATAATTTGGTTTTCCTCGAATTTTGCAGTTAAATGCGTTCACTATTTACTATTAACCATTTAACTGGATTACAACACCCCAAAAATCTCTTGTTATTTTATTTCTGGGGAATGTCCCATTCTGGGAAATGGTTTTCTGGGGAATGTCCCATTCTGGGGAATGGATTTTTGGGGAATGCCCCATTCTGGGGAATGGCGTTTTGGGGAAGGTCTTTCTGGGGAACGTCATTCTGGGAAATGTGGTACAATCCATTCCCTAGAATGGGACATTCCCCAGAAAAAAAAATTGTAGGAAATTTTTGGGCTGTTTAAATGTAGGTAAATGGTAAATAGTGAACACAAATAACTGGAAAATTTAAGGAAAATCAAATTTGAGTTTTCATAGCTAAAATTTTTGTTTTTTTTTTTTAACGACCAAACTGTCTGTTTGTTGCAGTTTTGTATTACCTAAATGAGAATCTTCAAATTAATAAATCAAGAAATTCCAGTTCATTACAGCGCCAACTATGGTCGGAAATGTTATTAGAACCGTTTGGACAATTTTCATATATTTGGATGTCTTTCTGCTTACAAACTTCAAGCTCGTAAAAACCCCACCTTAGAGTTGATGCATGCTGCTCCGTATCCATCCTCTAATTGATTAGAGTAGTTTGCTGTAAAAAGGAATTATCAAAGACAAAGGAAATTTTCTAGTGTATTTATATTTCATTATTCTTCATAATTACGAAGACCATAAACCTAGGAAGAACAGCCAATGTTCAAAAGAATGGAAAATATGCTATGGAGGCAAAAAAAAAAAAACAAATTCTATCAATTTATTTCGTTAATATAAAGAATATTACAGTAATACAAGTCACCTAAAATACAATCAGAAAGAACAGCCAATTTAAAAGAAGGCAGAATAACTATGAATACAAAACAAATAATTTATCGAATAGCTTGGGTAAAGTTTGATCATAAAATATAGTATAACATACATATGTAAGAGCAGTTTATCTAACAGTTTTGCTACTTTTCCAAGGATGTCGGTTCCCCGAACGCCAGTTCACCAAATACTCCGTTTTCCGAAATAGCCCAATTCCCCGAAAAGTTTTTAGCTCTCATGTCGTAACTTTTTGTGCTTCAAGGTGATGAACGAACCGGTCATCTGATATGCACCCTTCTTGACTGGATTGGTGATTCTTCCGAGTTTAACCGATCTTGGAATTTTTGGCAATGATCTTATAATCTCCTCCTTTTGATTGCTTATAAATCTTGCTAGTTCAGAACCCAGTCCCTAGTCTATTCTTGTACCTGTTTACACTGCATCGCTTTTCGAAGCAACGGGTCATTCGGGGAAATGGCTTTCAGTCCAACGGGCCATTCTGAGAGCTGGCATTCGGGGAAAAGTAACACAATCATGTTAAACAGCATTTTCTCCTTAAGATTTTGGTCGGGTCTGGCCATGAATCACGTAGTAATTTATTTAATATTTTCAAGACCACTTTCTTTGGCCAAAACCTTCTCACCCCATATATGACCAAATAACTTATGGGCGGCTTCTTAGATGGTTAGCCTGAGACAAGCAAACACTTAAAAGGTTTTTTGGGCTCAACTTGTATTCGCATGAGATCCATAATGATGATTTTAACGAAATAATATTTTGGGTGAATTGATGTCGATGTCCGGGATTCATAGCGTCTGGGAATTCAAATCAATTCGATAAGTACATGTTTTAACGACAAAAGACTAAATAAAACCAAAATTTATTTCTTCCCGCTTTTTAAAAATGTATTAAAACAATTCTGGGGAACGTCCTATTCTGGGGAATGGTTTTCTGGGGAATGTCTCATTCTGGGGAATGGATTTCTGGGGTATGTCTCATTCTGGGGAATGGGATTCTGGGGAATGTCATTCTGGGAAATGTCCTACAACCTGGCAAGGTAATAACTATGGAAGTGCTCCTAAGAACACTAAGCTAAGAAGCAGTCTCTGTCCTAGTGAGGACGTAATGCTAAAATGAAGAAGAAGAAGAAGAAGAAGAATAAGAAGAAGAAGAAGAAGAATGCTCTGGTGAGAATCAATCATTTGTCAAAACTGAATAAGCAGTTTTCTTCTGTTTGATCAACAAACCAAGAAATAAAAAGAAAGCCGGTAAAACTGCACTTACGACCTTTGCTTTATTTCTTAACCTCCACCAAAACATCTCATATTTTCACAAGATTTAATTTTGAAACCAATCATCATCAAGCCCCACCCTACTGCTTCATGTATAAAAGGCAATAAAGCTTAACCCCATGAAAGTTCTTAAAAATTGTATCGAAAGATCAAGGAAAACATAAAAAAAAGTACGTAAGATAAGACCTCAAGCTGTTGTAGGTACGCGCTGGAACATGAAAACAAGCAATAACGCAATTTACGCAGTGCACAAAGCAGGATTAATTGAGCAGAAAGAAAGCCACACTGGACGAGGCGAGCGGACATCAGAGAACTTCACACTGCAGTTCGTTGATGCAAGAAAAATAGCGCGCGAAAATGCAAGCGTCCCTTCGGACCATTGCACTCTCACTTGATTGCGTTCAATTGGTGAGTACCTACCGAAATGCTTGCATATGCAGTTTGTACTCACATGAGCACTAGGGTGGTTCAAATTACGAGAAAGATTGATGATTCAATCTTTCATATCTTTCTTACCATTTTTACAGTGAGGGGTTCTGTGGGTTCTGTGAAATTCTCACCACATTCGGTGGTATTTAAAGTTAGTCTTGAGACGATCTAGGTTTATATGTAAATTGCTATAGAGAAAATTAAAAAAGTTCAAAACTTGTTACTATTATAATGTGAATAAAAACATTGTTTAAAAATCAAAACTCATTCTTTAGAATATAGTAAACAAAGTTGCAGACGAGTAATTTTCAATCTGACGAATCAACTTGTTCACCATTATTCAGCTCCACATGGAATTTAAGCCCAGTAAGCCCTTCTGCAAAATTAAAACATAATAATAAAACGTTAAAAAAGAATGTGTTTCTTTAGTAACTTTCTTCATTGAAGCTCAAGTAATTGGAATTGACAATTCTAGCATCAACATGTTGAACATGAGTATAATTCTACAGGAGTAGGAAGTATTTTAGTAAGGTACCGCGGGGCAAGTGGGAACTAAAAAAACGATAGTTCAAACAAATTGTTCAATAAAATTTTCAAATGTCAATGTTTTTCAAATCCAACAACACAATCACATTTTGACAACATATTTGCTAGTGTGTGCATGAAACTGATCGAATAATTTAGAAATTGTGAAAACCTGGGAAGACAGTTTTAAAATGAGCCATAAATCGCAGTTACCTCGCTAAACGGGGCAAGTGGGACACATCCAGTTTCATGCGTCAATCTACATTAGTAAGTCAACCATTACAATAAGAGGATTGATCAATAAATGATTTTTATTTTTAAGTGCATATTTGATGTTCATAAAGGATCAACCATTAAATACGTAACGTTTTAGGATCGAAGCGTTTATTTGATAGTGTTATTATTAACTGAAAATTCCCCAATAAAAGCGTAAAGAGGAATTAAACATGTTCAAAATAAATCATTTATTAGTTGTTAATTTAAAAGTAGCACATAAACAATCAATAATTGACGAACTTATAAATATGTTTTGTTATTATTTACATGCATGGCAGAAAACCACTTAATGGAGAGGAATTGTTTTTCGTCACTACTACATTTGGTAGAAATAAAAAATAATGTTCAAATAAAACAGAAAAGTAATTATTCTCATGATGCATTTTGAATTTCATCTCTGTGTTTTTTCAGTTTTGAAGTCGTATTTCAAAAATAAAAAATAAATAAAAACATATAGAATAATTACACATTCCTTCTCCCTCTTATGCATTTACGTAAATTGAGAGTGATCTTTTTTGGTAAAAATCACTTGTTTGAATGTTTTAGTGCTACTCTCTAGGAATATGTACGAAACGTCTACGAAAAGTTTTGATTCTGGTTATTGTTTTGATAGGTCCCTCTTACCCCGGGTACGAAGATATTTTGGGGTAAGTTAGACCATCGAAAATTTCATATGAAATGATAACAAAATACCGGTTTATCGTTAGCAGCTTGTAATTATACCTAAAGTTGTAGTTTACTGATGATAATTGGATTTATAACAAATTATTTTTTTGCGAGTCAATGCAAGACGTGAAACGTGTCACAATTTAACATGCAAGTTGAAAATGGCACTGAATTGACAACTGTTACAGAACCACATGGTAATAAAAATAGCAATATTGTTTGTACTTAATACATTCCTTGTCATTGTATCTTCATCTTTCTAGAAGAATACCCCCATGAAAAACGTTTCCTAAGTGAGCTATGACGAAACGCCCCACTTACCCCGGATTCTTACTTGCCCCGGGGTACCTTATATTAATACATATTTTCATATAAATCTTCATTGTATTTGGGCCACATGTAAATCTTATCTAGACTGGCTTATGATTTGACAGACATCTATTTTCATCATAAGCCGTGTAAAAAGATGTTTTTGATATAATTTTCCAAATTTTTTTTTAATTTCAACCACCCTAATGGGTGCACGGTGGATTACCCATCACGTTTCGATGGATGACGGTGTGCTGGAGGAACGATCGGGAAGTATTGATGGGGGAAAAAATGCGTACGCGGTGCAGATGTGGGAACTTGCGCATGATGGTGTCCCACATGTGTGTGGCGTGATCCTTTCTTGCGCAGACCACGTGGTTTCGTTTGGCGAAAGTAATATAAAGTGCAGCTGCTTTTTAGTGTTCAATTTGTGTATGAAGCAAAAAAAAAATCTATTTTTCTTCTTGTCTAAATTATTTGATAGGCTCGGTCACTATAGGACTACTTCTTCTTTCGGTTGCATGGCATTTGCCTGAAAGTCGTTTGCCAGAATCAATTTGGCAGAAAGGAGTGTTTGCCAGAAAGACCATTTCCCAGAAAAAAAAGATATCACTACATTACAATGCTATGCATAGCAATAGATGGGTGAGTAAAATCCTTCAAATTTTATGATTTTCAGCATTCGATACCGTCAAGTCACCAGTCGTCTAGCGGCCCCCATTCACTGTGAACCAGGCTTTGTAAAATTTACCGATCATTGACACACGAGCGATAATTATATCCCATCTAGCCGCCTGCATTCACACAACACGCTTGACATTTATCGTTCGTGGAAAGTAATGAGCCACGAAAGAAATAAAAAAACAGAAACACGCCACTCACTGCTTGGCGCCGAACACAGTGTGTCACCACTTGTAACATTCACTAACACACTCTCTTTCTGATCAAGAAATAGAGGTGAATATTTTCGATATTCTAAGCTATGTTTGCAACCAAAGGAGTATTGGATGTTCCAATAGATTATAATTGCTCACATTTTTGATAGGTCTAGCGAATGTAAAAATTCAAATGTATTTTGCAGCCCGAGTAGCCTAGCTAGGGGGTGCGGTGGGTGCGGTCCGCACCGGGCCCCGATCTCCTGGGGGCCCAAAATTGCAGGGCGGATTTATCATAACATTAGAAGTTCGACATAGCTTGTTGGAAACTGACAATTTGTAAGATCCCAAAAAGATAATGAGCATGACAAGCATAATTTTTGGATTCCTCATTTTTAATACCGTTTTGATTCATATTACGGACACTTAAGGCCTCAATGAAGTATAACTTACCATAGAGCATATAATATAAATCATTTTGTATGATTCCTCAGCGTAATCGAGCGTCGGATAACCTTAACTTTCGAATGATGGTTGAAGAATACGCTTTTGCAACTTGAATAATTTTAAATAAATCAAAATGTGTGGCCTTTTGATGATTCTTATTGCGGACGCTTCCTCACTTTTGCCTCATATTCCGGACACTTTGATTCGAATTCCGGACAGCTCATAAAAATCATAAATAGGATAGTCAATAGTCAAATCATCAAGAGAAATCGTCAAACCACTAAAGAGACGTCTAAGGCAGATGGGCATTATAATTTTGCATACATCTTTATGGAAACAGCTTATTGAAACGAGCTTCTAAAATGAGAACTTTGGAACGGCAAAAAATGAAACATTTCGTGTGAAATGTTTCCCATACAAAGTAGAGTGTCCGGAATTTGAAGCTGTCCGTAATATGATTCAAAACGGTACTTAAGAACTAGGATTAGAGTGGGTCGTGGGGCCCGAGGGACCATGGCGTTGGGCCCTCACAGTTTACGGGCCTACACAAATATTTGTTTTGTAAGTTATTTTCCTTGATGTTGTTCAATCGATTGCACTCATGAGAAAACTGAGACTTCGATAAACGGTGTCGGTGGTGTAGTGGTAAGCGTGATTGCCTCTCACCCCAGTCGGTCGGGTATCCATTCCCGTCGACGCCGTCGGGAATTTCTGAGGCATAAATTCTCTGATCACGTCTTCCTTCGGAAGGGAAGTAAAGCCGTAGGTCCCGGCCCATGTGTTGATGGGTTCGATATGTATGGTCTCAGGTGTGTGTGGAGGCCTTCCTGAGCGTCCGATTTTTTGAAGGACGTGGTGGCGAAGGAAAAAAAATGTATCAGCCTTATCTCAAAATCATTCCTTTAGAAATTACTACAGATATTTCTCCAGAGAGTCTGCTATATATTATACCAATGACTTGTGGACATTGTTTTAGGAAGTATTTTGCTTATTCTTACAATAGTCACTTCCACTGAACACCTCAATGGCTGCTCCATGAGATTTATTGGTAATCGAAATTTCTTCAGGTATTATTTTTTGAATTATTCTAGAACACCAATCGAAAATTATCAAAATTTGTTGTCGGGAGACCTTAAATAATTCATAAGGATATTTCCTTAAAAATTTCTCCTGATAATTTATACGAAACTTTATCATGCATTTTACCAACATTTTTTATTTGTTAAACGTTTCGAGAGTTTTCGTCTGAAAATACGTGTAAATTCTTTCAATAATTCGCTTAGAAGTGCTTCAGGAATGTTTGCAGAAATTCTAACCGGATTTCTACAGAATTAGGATAAGCCATAAATCTAGGGGACTTTTTTCAGTGCTTGCATGTAGAAAGTCTACAGAATGTTTTGAGCAATGCTATCAGGATTTTTTCTATTAATTTCTGAAGAATTGATTCGGGCTTGAAATCACTATGATAAAACTAGTAATAATCTATCTGGCGTTCCTATATGAACGTCAATTCATTAAGGGATTTAAACAAATTGCCACAGAGATTCCGAATAGGTCTGTTCTATTTCTTTTTAAAGGATTCTTCAAGACTGCCAAGAATGCCAATCATTCTAGGAATTTATCAAGGTTTCAACCAAGAATTTCACTAAGGCGACCTTAACGACCGTAACGCGGGTAGATCACCTTTTCGAGGTGCGTTACGGGGTAAGATCTACCATATTGTACTGTTGTTGTATCTGTTCTTGTGAATACTTGTAAGTTAGGGTCGGAAGAGTATAAGAGAGTAACAAGCCACTAAGACCCACCTATTTGTCCTAGATGATGAAGAGGTCGAAGTGGAAAAATGGCTCAATCAGCATCTGAGGTTGGTTTCAACTCGCGAGACAATTTCTTTCCGAGTTCAAGAGTTTATCTTTCGATATCTAGGAGGGAAACGATTCCGAATCAGTGGAGTAGCAGACCTCTTAACTTCTAAAATAAGCTTTTTGTTTCAAGGAATCTAAATGTTTCATGGGATGAAACCTGTTCACAGTTTCAAAAAACGACTTTGAACCTTATAAGTAGATGCAATAATTTGATACGCTAGAGTATCGATGCACGGTCAAAATCAGTATCATTCAACCAGCTTAGCGGCCGAACCTGATTAAGGGGCGCGCTTTTGAGAGTTTATGGTGACAAACTGTTTTCTCCAAAAGGTATAAATAGTGGTATCTTTTTCTAAAGAGGCTCTATGCAAAATGGTAATGAATGATACTTGTATAAAAAACGACTACTTCATTATTTCTCAATAGTAATGGAGCAGAACGACATGCACTAAACAAAGGACACGGGTATACCACAAAAGATCAAAGAAAACTGGTCGCAGTGGTTCATCCCGAACAGAAACAGAAAAAAAGGCGACCTTCGGGAATTTTTCCCTGAAAACCACTGAAAGTATTTATTGGCGTACTTTTGGCCAAGCCCGTGGTTTTCGCAAGTATTTCTTAACCATTAACTGCAAGGATTCTTCTACGAATAATTTTACTTATTTCACATATACCCGTTGAGATTTATCTGCGATTTTTTTTTCTGGTATTTATCTTACACATTTGCGAGAATTCCTCTGATAAATGGAAATCTTTTGGGGTCGTCCTTCATTTTTTTTCAGTGAGCCCTTTTTGAATTCGTTCATTACTACAAGGAGTTCTTCAAGTGGTTGAAGCAGAAATTTTCACAGAACCACTTTAGTGGTTGTACCAGTTTTTTAAGCATTATTTTAAATATTCTTGCAATATTCAATTCTTCAAGAATTTAAGGAATTTTGACAGAGTTCAAGAAGTTCCAGATTTTTACTGCAGAAAAATCTGTGCATGTTTTATTTTTCAATGAATTGGAAAATTTGTCTAGGGATACCTTTATAAGTTTCGCTGGGAATTCCTCATAAAATAACATAACATAGCCTGTTAGATCTGCATAAAAACCTCAATAAAGAATTTATCAGTGATTTGCACAATACTAGAATTTCTGAAATTTGTCCAGCGATTTCATCAGATATATAGTAAATATGTTCCAAGAATTTTTCACGAGTCTTCAAGACGTTCGACTAGGAATAATACAATATACAGAAAGTTATCCAATAATATCTATAAAGACTTTTTTCCACAGAAACATATAGAAACTTCTGAGGCAATCGCTTCACGTATATTTTTTTTAATTCCACTAGACATAGCAATAAAAACTATTTCCTGGACGAAATTCTGGTTACGCCTTGGTATGGGTGATGTTTCACAGGCAGAGATTATTTTGATCATTTCACGCTATGACTGAGCCAGACGATTATAAAAATCGAATGCACATCGGATTTTTTCTCGCAAAAGATCAGTATTTGATCTATATTTTCATAATCGGAAGGTTTCAAAATATTTTATCTGTAAAATGTTTTCCATACATTTTGTATGGGCAATAATGCGTCGAAAACGGAGTTTTCATGGATTTTAGTATGAAAAATAGCTAAAAAGTGGAAAAAAAAATCAAAATTTCACCGATGAAATATTTATAAACTTTCCGATTATGAAAAAATAGCCCAAAAACTGAACTTTACCGAGAAAAATCCCGGTGTACATTCGATTTTTATAATCGTACGGTTCAGACATAGCGTGCATTTAATCACGACATTGTTTTTACAAATATTGGGTTTGAATTTGAAACTTGTAACCTTCTGAGTTATTGAATCGCCAAGTGGCTCGGTAGCTTAGTTGGTAAAACACTCGTCTGGCATACAAGAGTCGTAGGTTCGAATCTCACCTGAGCTCGTGAAATTTTCATGATGGCACTCATAATTCATCCATCTTTACCACGCGTAATGAGTTAATAAAAATAATAATTTATGTATTGGACGTTTTCGAAAAAATGTTGAAAGCACGTATGAGTTCGGCCCCCAAATCTGGCTCCACACCGGGTCCCAAAGACTCTAGCTACGCCACTGGAGCCCACAGACGCTCATTAGGTTTGACCAACATTGACTCCGCCCCCAAGAATTCCTCCAAGGATTCCACCAGGGAATACCTGCAGGGATTCCATAAGTAATACTGCAAAAGAATTCACCAAAACTTCTTACACGGCATTCCACCAGGAATTCCTTCAGAGATTTGGCTTGTAATTTTTGAGAAATTGCTCCACGTTTTTCTCTTAGAGAATCATTTTTTATTTATTTTATAAATTCTCCAATGTTTCCTTCAAAGTTTCTTTCTTGTATCCCTGAAGGAGGGAAAAGAAGAATTTCTAGTTCAACTCATCATGGAATTCCTGCTCGATTTTCTTGCGGAAATATTTGTGGTTTTCAGAGAAAAATGTTGAACTTTTTGGATTTTTTTTTGAGGAATTTTTGATATTCCTGAATAAATTTTAAAAAGGGAAATCCCAGTAAAACTATTGAAGTATTTTCTGGTAGAACATCTGGCTAAACTCTGATAGATTCTGCAGGAGAAAATTCTAGCGGAACTCTGGTGATTTCTTCTTCTTTCTGGCGTTACGTCCCCACTGGGACAGAGCCTGCTTCTCAGCTTAGTGTTCTTATGAACACATCCACAGTTATTAACTGAGAGCTTACTATGCCAATGACCATTTTTGCATGCGTATATCGTGTGGCAGGTACGATGATACTTTATGCCCTGGGAAGTCGAGAAAATTTCCAACCCGAAAAGATCCTCGACCGGTGGGATTCGAACCCACGACCAGTGCTGTAAACATTCGACACTTTGAGCGACGTTCGTTTCGTTGCCATGGTCAGCAGACACAGCAAGAGCGGTAGAATGAACGTCGACAAACACAAAAAAGTATCAATTGAATGTCGTCTGATACGAGAAAATTTGCATAAATCATAAGTTTTGCATAGAATTCAGACATCGGAACATAAAAAAATGGATAATTTGATCTTGTCTATTATGTCGAATGTGACACACATACAGTGAAAGCAGAACAGAAACAAACAACACCATAACGCTTCCTAACATAGCTATCGTGGCCAGTGGCATTCAATTGACATTTTTCTTTTCGACATTCGTTTGATCGTCCGTGTTGTGAATGTTTAAGCGAAGCGCTGCCGAATATCAGCGAAAACGTGTCGACTACCGTGATTGCTTACAACACTGCCCACGACCCTCAGCTTGGTCTTGCTGAATAGCTGCGCGTTTACCGCTACGGCTTTCTGGGTCCCAACTCTGGTGATATTCCCAGTGTTAACCCTGGAAGAGCTCATGGTGAAATTCCTTTAAAAATCTCCCTAAAAATCACTGGAGACATTCCGCAAGCAATTCCTCGGAGAAATCCGGGGAAAATCGCTTGAAGATTTCCAGGATTAATTTCTTAAGGAATTTGCGAAAGAATCTCTTAATGAATTCCGCGAGATATCCCTTGAAAAATTACGGAAGGAATCTCTTGAGGAATTTCCGGTGTTGAAACCTTTATTAGAAATTTCTGGCGAAATCCCTTGAGGAATTCCTGATAACTCTAAAGGTTCCTTGATTTTTTTGAGGAATTTCTAGAGGGATCTCTTGAAGAATTTCCTACGGAAAACCCTAGAAGAAAATTCTGGTAGAATCCGTTAACAAATTTCGGGAGGAGTCCGTGGTAAATAGCCAGATGGACCCCAGAACAACCCTAGAGGAATTCCTGAAGGAACCTTCAATAGAATTCTTGACAGAACTTCAAATGGAATCCCAGGAGGTGATCATGATGGAATCATGTAGGAATTCCAGGTACAATCTCTGAAGGAACTCTTAATGGAAACCCTGCAGGAACTCCTGATAAAATCCCTAGAAGAACTGCTGATGGAATCCCTAGAAGAACTTCTGATGTAACCCCTGAAGGAACTCTTAATGAAACTTCTGAAGGAACACAAATAGGAACTCATGATAAAATCGCTGGAGAGATATCTGATAATATACCTGGCGGAACTTTTTGTAAAGTCCCAAGAAGAAATCCTGATGTAATTCCTTTAGGAACCCCTGATATATTCTCTAGAGGAATTCCAGGTGCAATATACGAAGCAACTCCTGATTAAATCCCTAGAAAATCTTCTGAAAGAACCTCTGTAGGAATTCCAGGAGAAATTTATAAAGGAACTCCTCATGGAATCCTTGGAGGAACTATGGATGTAATCCTCAGATGAATTTCTGATGTTATCCCTGTAGGAATTCCTAATTGAATCCCTGGAGGAGCTCTAAATAATATCCCTAGAAAAACTCCTGTTTAAAGATTTTGGGGAACTACTGATGGGATTCCTACATAAACTTTTAATAGAATCTCTGGAGAAATTCCAGGTGGAATATCTTAAAGAACTGCTGTTTAAATCCCTGCAGTACCTCTTGATGAAATAACTAAAAGAACTCCTGATGTAATTCCTAGAAGAACTTCTGATGTAATCAGTAGAGGAATTCCAGATGGAATTTCTGAAGAAACTGATGTAATCTCTTGAGGAACTCCTGAAGGAGTCTCTATATATAGAACTCCTGTTGAAATTTTTGATAAGATTCCTGGAGAAATTCCTGATGGAAACCCTGAAGAAACTCTTTATGCTATCCCTAGAAGAACACCTGACGCATTTTCTTGAGGAACTCCTGATATAATATCTGGAGAAATTCCAGGTGGAATCTCCGAAGGAACTTCTGATGGAATCTCTAGATGAATCCCTTGTGATATCCCTAGAAGAAATCTTGATGCAATTTCTGGAGGAACTCCTGATGAAGTCCCCAGAAGAACTCTGACGGAAGCCCTAAAGGTATTCCTGATAGATTCCCTCTAGGAACTCCTGAATGAATCCTTGGTGGAATTCCAAAAGATATTCTTGAAGGAACCCCTGATGTAATCTCTATATGGTCTCCTGTTTAAATTTCTGATTAGATTTCTGGAGGAATTCCTGATAGTATCTTTGAAGGATCTCTTTAAGCAATCCCTAAAAGAGCTCCTGATGCGTTTCTTTGAGGAACTTCTGATTTAATCTCTGGAGGAATACCGTAAGGTATCTTTGAAGGAACTGATATCTTTTCAATAAATCCTGATGGAATTCCTCGAGGAACTCCTGATACAATCTTTAGAGGAACTCCTGATAGAATCTCTTGAGGAATTCCAGGTGAAATCTCAAAAGGAACTCTTGATGGAACCCCTGGAGAAACTATAGATGAAATCTCCAGTAGAACTCTGATGGAAGCCCTAAAGTTATTACTGATAGTATCCCTATAGGAACACCTGAAGGAATCACTGGAGGAGCTCCTGATGAAATCCTTGTAGAAATTTCTAAAGAAATTATTGAAGGAACTTCTGATGGAAGCAACGAAGGAGCTCCTGATGAAATCCCAGTAGAAATCCTGATAGAATCCCTGGAGGTATTCTTGGTGGAATCTCTGAAGGAACTCCTGATAGAATCCCTAGAGGAATTCTAGGTGTAATCCTTGAAGGAACTGATGAAGAGATCCCTAAAAAAACCAGATGGAATCCCTGAAGGAACTCCTGATAAAATACCTGATGGAAGAACATCTGATGAAATCCCCAGAAGAACTCTTGATGAAATCTCTAGATAAATTCATTTGGAAACTCTAGGAAAACTTTCGATGGAATTCATAAAGGAACTTCCGAAGGAATCCCTTGATAAACTTCCAATAGAATCCCTAGAGAGGCTCCTGTATGAAACCCTGCATGATTGAATCTTTAGAAGTACTCCTGATGGAATTTCTAGACGAACTTGTGTTTAAATCCCTAGAACAACTCCTGATCCCTAAAGGAAATCCCGATGGAATCTTTGAAGGAAATTTTTATGGAGTTCTTAGTGGAATCTCTGAAGGAACTCCTGATGGAATCCTTACAATAACTTCTGATGGAAACATTGAAGTTATCTTGATGAAATCCCTGGAAGAACTATTAAAGGAACTCCTGATGGAATCCCGTGTAGAATTCCAGGTTAACTTTTCAGAAGGAATTTCTAATGAAAACCTTACAGGAATTACTAGTTAAATCACTGTACAAAATCTCGATCAATTTTTTTTGGATGAACACCAGTTGGAATCATGGAAGAATTGCCGATTAAATCCGTGAAATAATTTTGGAAGAATTCCTATAGAAATTCCTGCAGCATTACCTGGAGGAATTCTTGGTGAAATTTCTGTTGGATCACTTGTAGGAATCTCTGGTAAAATTCCTGTAGTATTTTTTATTGAAGTGAAATCACAGGTGAATTTGCTATAGAAATAGGTTGTGGGTTGTGGGAAAACGCTAGTGAAATATACAGAAGCAACTCAAGCGCACACATTTGCTAGATCGCCGCGGCGTCGACGCTGAGTAAATTAACGCCTTTTGCTTTGCCACGCATCTGCATCGGTACTTCATGGGACGTCGAAGCTTCAATTTCACACTTTACTGCTACTGGAGGCGTAATCAATTTTCTCGAAAACATCCTTTTTGGGAATTTAGCAGAATTTGCTCAGACGGTTTGACCAACATTAACTCCGCCCTCAAGTTATACAAATCGATTCATGTTGATGTAATCGTACCGCCGACTGTCAAAGATCGTTACAGTAACACTAATGCTTAGTTTTACGATAGTTTTTCAAACTTTCATTCGGCTGGTTAGCCGTAAAACGATGAAATCACAAATAAAAAGAATAAAAAATAGTTTGGATACTTGTTGCAGGTAACCAGAACGGTGTTATCTGAATCATCCTCTTGGCATTAACGTCCCCACTGGGACAGAGCCGGCTACTCAGCGTAGTGTTCTTATGAGCACTTCCACAGCTATTAACTGAGAGCTTTCTTTGCCAAAGTTGCCATTCTCGCATTCGTATATCGTGTGGCAAATACGATGATACTCTATGCCCAGGGCAGTCAAGGAAATTTCCATTACGAAAAGATCCTGGACCGACCGGGAATCGAACCCAGACACATTCAGCATGGCTTTGCTTTGTAGCCGCGAACTCTAACCACTTGGCTAAGGAAGGCCCCAATCATACTCACTGTTCAAATCATCCCTGTGACAATGTATTGAAACACAACATGTAACGTATTCAATACAGCCGATAAGAATCTGTAATGCCATCTAGACAACTTACTAGAACCAGTTTGAAACTGAAGTCATAGAAAACTGCTTGCTTTGGATGCAACAAAATAACGACAATAATATGAAACATCTCAAAACAAGCTCCTGATGCTTCGGTGGTTTGAATTGTACTGCGATGCTATGCAGTACAATTCAAACCACCGAAGCATCAGGAGCTTGTTTTGAGATGTTTCATATTATTGTCGTTATTTTGTTGATAGCATTCACCCAAGGTCAAGAAGTCGATTTTGATGACAACACCTGTGGTTTCCAGTTGGCACCTCTGGAAGGTTTGATTAAAAATGGTTACAAATCTCGCCCCGGTGAATGGCCATGGCATGTAGCTCTATTCCATCGAACGTTGAGTGGAAATGAATTTGATTACCAATGTGGCGGAACTTTGGTGCACAAGTACCTTGTACTGACGGCAGCTCATTGTGTGACGCAGCGCTCGAGTAAGAAACCCTTGGCCCAAGGCGATATTCTGGTTAAGGTAGGAAGGTTCGATATATCGGAGCAACAGGAAGAGCAAGGCCGGGATCACGAGGTGGAGCAGGTTTTGCCACATCGAGACTACAAACCGTTGTCGTTCGAGAACGATATAGCGATTCTGAAATTAAAAGTGCCGGTGATCTTTACACTTCTTGTGCAACCGATCTGTCTCTGGAAACGAGATGACGGGATTATTCTGCCTAATGTATACAGAATGCCTGGAACCGTTGTAGGATGGGGACTAACGGAGAATAATACGGTCGCTTCAACGCTCAATCAAGCTCAAATGCCGGTGGTGTCTATTCACGAATGCTTGGAAAGTGATCGAAACTTTTTCGGGCGTTTGCTGAATGCGAAATCCTTTTGCGCGGGGTTCAAGAACGGAACTGGAGCTTGCAATGGGGACAGCGGAGGAGGAATGTATTTCCGGCACCAACGCCAGTGGTATCTTCGGGGTTTGGTGTCGTTTAGCAACATTATTGATACGAGAAAAATATGTAACTTAAAGCAATACATTGGATTTACCGATGTGGCTCAGTATTTGGAATGGATCTACGAGACTGCACCAATCAACGCCAATGACGATCCGATATTGGGACATCCGAATATACGATTGATCAATCAAGGAAAGTGTGGGGAAAATGAGTACACTTCTGAGTTCCCCGAAGAAAGCAAGGCCATTATCCGACAATATTTGTGGATGGCAGCCTTGCGGCATCCGTTTCAAAACCATGAACACGTTCCGTGTAACGGAGTGCTGATCAACAAGAACTACGTATTGACTACTGACTGCGTTGACTACTTGATAACACATTGCATATTTTGTTTCAGTGATGAAATCTCGGTCACATTGGGTGATTACAACACGGGTGAAGTTCAAGATTGTGCTTCACGAATCGACAACCAAGGCTACTGTTTGCCTCCTGTACAGACGACATCCATTGCTGAATTCTTCCGGAAAGACCGGCTTATTCTTGCGAGACTATCCACCCCAGCCATCATCGGTAGGCGTGATCATATCCAGGCTATTTGCCTTCCCGTTACTCCGGAACAGCGAGATCGCGTCCATCCACAGTACGTCCTGACTGGTTGGAAGGAATCAGGAACAGATTCCAAGCTGCTACAACGCGCCGTAGTTGATTTGATACAACTAAACGAGTGCCGTCAGGAGATGGCCAATGTGTCTTATGCCAGTGCGGAGGAAAAGAACGTAACCAAATCGATCATTTGCGTTCGAAACGTGGCAAATCCCACGAAAAGTCCTCAGTGTGAGGACTACCAACCGGGAACAGTGCTTCAGACCGTTGAAAAACAATCCAATCGATATTTCTTGTACGGAGTTCAAATTGGAATCTCGTACTGCACACAACCGGAAAGGTTTATCGCCATCGCGGAATATATGGAGTGGATTTTGGACAATATTAGACCATGAAATAAAATGCGAAAACGGTGCTCCATTTACCGTTACACTTCAACAATCTTTTTACGATCGAAATTCCGATTAACGATCATTTTAATAAATGATCAATATTTTAACAAATCATTGAACCAGTGATCCTCAGGTCTATTTTTTCAACCATTTTTATTTCTGATAGTGGATAGTTCTCATAATCATTTAGTTTCGTGTTCATGATAACTTTGGCAGTAGAACAGCTTCCCGAAGAAAAACTTGACGTAACTTATCAGATTTGAGAGATACAGATATCACGTGCGGTCATGATGTTCCGGTAAGTAGTTCAGTAGATTGAGGGCTTACATGCGGAATAATTGAGATCTGGAATTGCGCCACCAGCCTACGCTAGTTAGCATGAATCTTTTGTTTGTAGATTTATCAGGATCCTGACCACTTAACTAGATGGCGTCTTCAGGAAAGTTGTCCAGTAGCTCAGGAACTATTATTATTAGAGCCAGAAGATTTGAAATTTCCCCATCAGGCGGCGCCAGTAAGCATGAAACATTTGTTTTCTGATATCTCAGGAACCTGACCTCTTAAAGAGATGGCGTTTTGGGCAAAGTTGTTCAGTAGCTAAAAGGTTTGAGCCACAATATTCAGAATTTTGTCAGCAGGTGGCACTAGGGAGCATCAAACTTTTTTGTTGTGGATATTTCAGGAACCTGGCCACTTACACAGTGAACATTTTGGTTGGTATAACTTTTGTTATACATCATTCATAATTGTTATAATTTATAATAGTTATTAGTTGTCATAAGTCAATTAAATCGTATAGAATGCATGAAAAAGCTTTATACATACCAAAGTGGGGGCTATATGCGTACTTGGCACGACTTTTTCAGACTTTCTGCGACCAGAAATAAGATGCCTAAAAATTTGCATGTTTCATGTATAGCGACACTTGCTTTGTTGTTCTTTAAGGCCCATCGTCAGCAGATACCAAGTTTGGATGGCATTGCACTACTTACGACATGTTTTGCTGCCAACACAGATTGTCGTTTATGAATCGTATTGGGAATTTATATACAACTTGTGTTGACATTGATAACGCTTCATCTGGCATCTTGTGCGATTATGATTTTGGACGTACGAATATGTGATTTTGGATGCACATTTTTATACGATACGTGGTTCACTGGATAGAAGATTGTGTATTCATCAGATTTGTTCAGTAGCTTAAGAGCAATAATTATTTGAGCCATGAGAATCAAAATTTTGCCACCAGGTGGCGTCAATGAGTTTAAGAAATGGTGTCTTCGGCAAAGTTTTTTAGTTAGTCATGATCTTTGATTATTCATGCAAGAAAAATTCGGACTTCTGGCACCAAGCGGCGTTAATGAATTAATCTTAGAAATTCTTATTTATCTTTATTTAAGTGGCATTTTGCCCTTTTTGCTTAGAAATTTCGCCACTAACCAGCTCCATTGAGCATGCGATTTTTATCGTTGCATGTTTCAATCACGTGTGAGTCCTTGACCTACTGAACAACTTTGATGAAGACGCCTTCTTAGATAGATGGCGTCTTCGTCAAAGTTCGATCAGAATCCTGAGGTATCCGTATAAAAATACATGCTCACTAGCGCCGTATAGAGACGAAATCTCGAATCTCATGCCCCTCGTGCTATTAACCAACTCTGCCAAAGACATCATTTCTAAGAAGTCAGGATCCCAGAGCCAAAAAAAAAAAATTACCAAGTATATTTTTGAAACTCTTCACTACACATCTTATGCAACTACGCAGCTGTAACTCAGTTTAGTTCAAATACTAAGAGTTTTAGTGGTTTTAAGGTTACATATTTAAAATTACGTTTTTTTTTCTCAATTCTTAGACTCTTGAAGAGTTTAATAAAAAAAAACATAAATAACTAAATTCCCATGCCCTAATGGAAAAAAAAATCAGAATTCTGTCGAAGCAAATCTATCCCTTTGGGAGTTTATACAATTATGAGATTTTTAAGGTGTTGATCATGAATTACAGTAGTTAACCCCTTTACCGGAAGCTTCAATTATTAACTACAAAAAATATTCATATTGTGATAACCTTTTGATTTCTCGATATTTTGACGCCATTTTTTCATAAGCTATCAAAAAAACTCTTCTAGTTTTAGAATTCATGTCAATTTTGATGATCATAATCAATATGTTGAAGATATTTCGATGTTCCTTGTTCTTCATATAACATTTCATTGACGGCCATTTTGTTTTACGTCAAGCTTACTCAACTCTTAAAGGTAGATCGCACTAAGTATTGAAACTTCGATGAAGATCATAGACAAAAAGATGTGATACTGACGAAATTTCCATTGACAACGCTTTAAACGATCATTTCAAATTTTTGAGGTTTCATGTCTCACAACCAGAGGCGCATCATTTTCCTTCAAGTTTAACGTTTCTCACTAGTGCCACCTGCAGGTCTTGTTGCACATAATTGTATTTCTTGTATTGTATTTGTATATCCTCAAATTGATGAAATCCCTGGGTTTCCTATAAAACCATCTGACCATGCGTTTCATATGAGACCTGACTGTATTTTGCACATTCGTTTATTTTTATCAGTTTTTCCAGCGCAGCATCACAAATTATCGCGTTTTGCTTCCTCGAACGCAATAGATACCGCAATATGCATACTTTAAGTTTGTTTATGATTGGATTTAAAATACTTTCAAAAAATGTGATATTTTAAGTTATGCCGATGTTACTTGAGCAGTGTTGAAAGCTACCAAATAAGTTTAAAACCTACTTGAAAAATAAAATCAAAATGGAAGTGTAGTCTGGCCTTGCTGAACATTCTATTTTTCTATCTTGCTGATATTCTACTTAAACAGAGTTGCTACACGATCATTTGTGCGTCGGCAGACTATAGGGCAGGGAGTGGCCTAGCTAGCTTTCAAAGATTGTTTTAAGCATTCATATTCATAAAATTCTGTGACAGGGTAAACTTTCAGAATAATTCTTGGAGTCCAGTTTGAAACCAACCTTCTGTCAGCCAAGAATATATTTTGAAATCATTCGGAGAACTGGCCCTCAACAAATAATTTATTTTACTTTTAGTATTTATATTTATACAATATTGCACTAAGTTTCTTTCAGAGATCTTATCATTAATCATTTGAATATTTTATTTGCTACCCACAGTATATCTATATATAGAGGAACCTGTCCAAAATCTACTATGGAGTTTAAAAGGATTATGCCAAAGATCTGCCTAACTACCTTATGATGAATGAATTTAGCAATTATTCGATTAATACGTCAAAGCATTTGATAAAAGATTGTTTAACAAGGAATTTCTTCAATAATCACTCCAGGATCTATTTCCATAAATCGTTTCTCGAAGTACCTCGAATTTCTTCAATCAATTGTAAGCAGTACCTCAAACTAGTTTTTGGAATATTCCATCAATTGTTTCATGTGATCTAGCAAAGAGCTGGTCGAGAAGTTCATAGCGATTTCTAGAATTGTTTGTGTAAGATGACTCCTTCGGGAATTTTTCTGTATTTTTTTAGATTTTTTTATGCATTTCCTCTCGAATCGTTACAGAAAAATTTCGAAGAATTTCCGAGAAATCGCTCCAGCGATTCTTCAGAGTAAATTGTCTTTAGAAATTTTTGGATATTATCCTTGCCATTGATCGGTGTTAAGTCAGACTTGACCAAGTGATTTTTAACTATCTCATTCAAATGTATTCCTTGTATTCAGAATAAAAAAATATTTGCATTATTTGCCGTAATATTGACGAAATAACTGTACCAAAATTGCATTGGAAAGATCAAAATTATTTGAACTCTTGATTGATCTTTGCGAGGCCATAATATCATGTAGTCCGGTCTGTCTGAACACCGACCAATTTTCCTAGAAATATCATTTGAGCTTCTTCAAAGAAGCTTACAGGACACATCCAATAATTAAAATATATTTAATAATACGCTTGTCAATGTTTTCTGAGCATTCCTTCTCGGATTATTCCAAAAATTACTTAGTACTTACTTAGTATTTCTAGGAACGTTCCCTGCAGTTCTCTCGAGGACTTCCAAAAGCTTCGCCGAATTGTATATAATTTACACCGTCTTCAGCCAAAGGCTGCACAGACTGAACGATCACTAACATTAGGCAACGGACAACACGAAACACCCAAGCCCAGTGATGAATTTTTCGTTTGACGAAAACTTTCCACCGACTGGAGCGGGAATCGAACACACACCTCGTGGCACAATGCGCCTAAACGACTGACGCCGCAAACCGCATGACCAAGAAGCCTACAATAGTATAGTGATGGTATGAGTGAAATTTGAGGATGAACTTTTGAGGTAGCTTGCCCTTCCCTGATGGAAGTCCTGGCTACGCTCATGGTATTGTATGAAACACTTCCTTCAACTTGGGTGCACATTGAACATAGTTATCTCAAAATTTTATCTTTATCTTTTAATTTATTGTATCTGCATAGAATACCTCCTTATAATTGGGTTTTTAATAACAAAACAGCAGTATTGCCATCCATAGAAGGAATTTGAAAATTTCAATGGCCATTTCAAAAAGTTCTAAGTCCATGCTTAAATTTTTCCGAATATCTTGAACCTTGACAATGCATTTTGCAAAAAAAACATCATTATTCTTTTTTACAATCGATTTATTTTACGAATCCCGATAATAATCGTGAAAAGAGGTCAGGTTGTGCGAACAAATCACGCTAGGCCACGGAGAAGGAGAGGGGGGGGGGGGCTCATTCGTTTGTTCGATTAGAGATGAAATTAACTCACGAATTATTCAAATGAGTTGATTCTATCATTTTGCCCATCTCTAGCTCAAATGATTCGCTGTAACCATTATTAAGATTTGTTGACAATGATTTAATGTTAAAAAAATGTATCTTTATATATCTTCTATCTTCTGTATAAATAAAAATGGAATAGTGTTCGTGTGTCATGAAATGACATTAAATCGAGTCAACAGATATACACAAACTTTTTCACTAATATCTTCGATAAGGACTGCGACGTGTTCGTGAGTAGATAAAATTCAGGAAAGTCTCCGGAATGGTCGGGAAAACGAGAGAAAACGTATCTGTCATAGTATATGGTAGATTGCTGGGAGGGAGAAACTGATACGAAATTTATGTTCGTCAAGGTGAGCCTGTCACTGTGAGCCCGGATCTTAAACAATGGACTAACATGAAAAGACAAAAGCGCGAAATTGATCAAAACATAGTTTTGCATTTTATCAAATGTGACAATAAATCGATTCAGAAGCGAATCATGCTTATTCAAAAGTAATGTAACGATAGCGCCATTCTGATTGAATATAAAGTATTTATATACGTATCATTTTACTTTTCCCAATAAATACGGAAATGAAATGCATAGAAAACTTTGGCCGTTTTTCCATGTTTGTCCAAAAACATGGAAGGTACACAATAAAAGAAAACCAGCGATGTTCATCAAGTCTGCCGTTGTCGTTGGCAAGCTGGAGTTTTCTTGCAGTTTGAAAAAAACTTTGTGTCATATTTCGTGTGTAGCTGAGGGATGCGGTCTCAAACATTTTGGTCATTCAATTTGATCACAATATTTTCCACTTTGCTAACCGTTGTTTGTTTGCTTGTCTCGCAGGAAACCATTTTTAAGGTACACACTCAAAATACTTTACACAAAGCTGCTGCGGTTTGATATTGGCGATAAGTTCAATAAATCGATTTTATCGGATGGATTTTAACCCAATTGTTATCGAAATGATTCGACTCGTGAATCGTTGAATTTATGAATTTATTTTCAGCGTATGATCCAAGAAATGTGAATTATAAATTCCTAGGAAAGATTTAGGTTAGGAATATGTAATCCATAATTTGAATTAAATTTTACGTACATTTGGTGATTCACATCTGCTTTGCGGGTTTGATGATCTCGCTATTTATCATAATTCTTGATCGTAGTCTGTTTGGTGATAATTAATGCATTATAATAAATTTCAATTTATGACGATCAATTTCTTACCCTAACATAGGTTCAACAATATGATTGCCGATTGTTTACCCTAGGAAATTCTGATATTGCATGTGACCTGTAGTTTTAAGTAAATTCATTATTTTAATTTAGATTTAAGCGAATCCAAATCCTCACTAGCGATTAATTTACCTAGATTTAGCCAACTAATTATCAAATTTCAAAGAAAGAATATTATATTGAATTTATAGCACAAACAACGTGAGGTGTCTTCTCTAATGCCCTTGCTAGACCGATCTGTCAGAATAGACCTATTGTTCATGGTTCAGCTCCCTACGTGCGACGATCCTTCGCTTGGGGCATGGGTGTGTACTTCATGAACGAGGGGCTTGCGGATTGACTAGGCGCTCCTAACATTCCCCCCCTTGAATGCACGTAGGATCCTCCGAAAGTGTATTATTTGAAACGCCAACGTCGAGCACCGCAAGCTTAATCGCTGGTCGTTCATAGATGCCTCCACTTGGTGTTTGAACTGTTGCGCTTCTTACTTGACCATCCTTGGCTGTCGTGACTCCGATAACGCGTCCTCTTGGCCATTGGTTGCGTGGTAGCTTGGGGTCGACAATGATTACAATGTCATCGACCTTAATCGGCTCTACATTGCTGTGCCATTTGCTCCTTCGCGTTAACGTCGGAAGGTAATCGCGAAGCCACAACTTCCAGTATTTGTTGGCCATCACTTTAGAATGTTGCCAACCGTACTTTAGGGTTGACGGACTGTCATCGAATGGAATCCGTGGCTTTAGCCCATTCTGTGACCCTATCAGAAAATGGTTGGGCGTTAAAACAGGCGATTCATCGTCGTCCAGCGGGATTTCGGTCAGCGGACGAGAATTTACTATATTCTCCACCTCCATCATAGTATTTCTTAGGACTTCATCGCTTGGGAATCGATCGAACTGCAGTTTGTTCAAATTTTGTTTGACTGTTCTGATCATCCGTTCCCATGCTCCTCCCATATGTGGGGAGGCGGGTGGAATAAAAACCCATTCTGTTTTGGAGGTAGTGAATTCGGCTGCGAGCCGATCCTGAAGACTGTACATTTCCTGTTGTACTTCTTTGCTGGCACCTTGGAAATTTGTCCCTCGGTCACTGTAAATGACTGCTGGAACCCCCCTCCGTACCATGATGTTTCGCAGTGCCATAACGCATGAATCGGTGCTCAAAGTGTGGGCAATCTCTATGCAAATGGCGCGAGTCGTCAGGCATGTTCCCAGGACACCCCATCTTTTCTCAGTACGGCGGCCGACCACAACAAATAGTGGGCCGAAATAATCCACCCCCATGTAGACGAACGGAAGAGTGAAAGCAGCGAGACGTGCCTGTGGTAGATCTCCCATAGCTGGGGGTCGTGGCGCGGCTTGATCATTTCTGCATTGCTGGCACTGTTTGCGAACAGTGCGGTAGACACCTTTGAGTCGTGTGACATGAAACCGTTGACGAATTTCATTCATCGTAGTGGCGTGGTTTTGATGCAGGAACTTACGGTGAAAGTCCGCCACTATTAACATCGTGATGTGGTTCTTATGCGGTAGGATTATAGGATTCATCGCGTCGTAGTTTACGAACTTGCAGGCACTGGTGCGGCCGCGAACTCTAAGAATGCCGTATTCGTCCAAAAAGGGGCTTAATCGGCGAATCGAACTGCTTTTCGCTATTAGCTTTTTTATTCCTCTTGAGCTTTCCGATGAAAGAGCGAGAATTTCTTCGAAGTACGTGTTTCCTTGTGCTAGACGATATAAGAAGCGTTCAGCTTGAGCGAGCTCTGGCTGGGTTGATGGTCCTACAGTTAGCGGTTTTTTATTGACTCGGCTTCGCCAGTTTTCTATAACTCGGTAAAGATAAGCAGTTCTCTTCAGTAAGGTAGACCACTGAGAGTAATTTTCCGGTTTGATAATTGGATCTCCAAATTTTGAGTGCACCATCAGATGCGGACGAAGTTCTTCTTCGGTAGTACCGATGGTATCTGCTGCTACTGGCCACTCTTCTGATGGTTTACAAAGGAAGTCTGGCCCTGTAAACCAGCGGCTTGAAGGGCTTAAGTTGATCGTCTGCTTCCATTTAGTGCCGTCGTCTGCCACATTGTGTTTGGTTGGTATCCAGTGCCATTCATCTACGTTTGATGTTTCTAGTATTTCGCTGATCCGATGAGCAACGAATTGGCTGTATCGGCGATGATCCGAATTCAGCCAGCATAACACGTCCCTTGAATCAGTCCAGAGAAAACGCCTGGATATCTTGACCGAGAGAGATTGACGGACAGTTTCGCTCAGCCTGATGTCAATAATGCATGACTGTAGCTCGGAACGGGGTATTGAAAGAAATTTCAAAGGGGCGACTCTTGTTTTGCCTCCAACTAGCGAACACTCAATAGTCTGCCCTTCTTGAAACCTTAGATATACAACAGCGGCAAATCCATTTTCACTGGCGTCCATGAACGTATGAAGCTGGATATCTGTCCCGTCAGTTAGCGAGGTCAACGTGCGGTAGCAGCGTGGAATGCGGATGTCTGGTATACGAGGTAATGCTTTCAACCACTCCAACCATTTAGAGAATTGTGCATCTTCTATAATGTCGTCCCATCCAACAGAAGTTCTCCAAATTTCTTGAAGCAATATTTTCAGAAGCATCGTGAAGTGGGCGATGAGCCCTAAGGGGTCGAACAACATCATGAGCGTTCGTAAAACTTCACGTTTGGTCGGACGCCGCTCCCCTGACAGTAGATCCGAGTCGTGGCGAGGTGAAAGCTTGTATGTGAAGCAGTCTACGTTCGTATCCCACCACATACCGAGAACTTTTTCAGTCATGGTTTCTGAGCTGCTACTGAAGTCCTTCTCTTTCACTGTTGGTTCTTGTAAAGCTTGTAACACCTGCGATGAATTGGACAGCCAGTTGTGCATCTCAAAGCCGCCGCGCTGGTGGATTTCTCTGACATCCTTAGACACCTGTACGGCTTCTGATTCCGTTTCCACACTCATAAGCATGTCGTCCACATAATGGCAGTCGGTTATTGCTTGAACAGCTGCTGGATATTCTCTTGCGAATTGCTTAGCGTTGTGGTTTTTTACATGTTGTGCTATGCTCGGCGAACAGCACGCCCCGAATGACTGTACCTTCATGATGTAGACGCTTGGATCGGAATCGGTTTCCTTATGCTTCCAAAAGAATCGCTGGCAATGTTGGTCGTCCTCTCGCATTAGTACCTGATGGTACATCTCCCGAATATCGGCGCAAACAGCTATCTTGAATTCACGGAACTTGATGAGAATGGTAAGCAGAGATGACAGTTGATCTGGGCCTTTCAATAACACGGAGTTCAAGGACACTCCGTGAGCGGACGCTGCTGCGTCCCATACCAACCTTGTTTTACCCGGCTTGTTGGGATTCCAGACCGGAAACATCGGCAAATACCATACGCGAGATCGTGGAATTTCAAGCTCTTCAATAGAAAGTTTGCTGATATAATTCTTTGCAACGTAGTCGTCAATCTTCGATCTCAGAGCTTTGGCGAGGGAGGGGTCTTTTGTCATACGCCGATCCAGACATTTCCAGCGGTTCAAAGCCATTAATCTCGAATCAGGTAGCCTAACGCTGTCGTATTTCCACAATAAGCCACACTCATAGCGCCCGTTCTTCGGAATTGTAAGAGCTTGCAGTGGCGTTTGAGCTCGCTGGTCCTCTGATGACAATAGCTGTTTGTAGGGAGGTGTGACGCCCAGGCTATCCAGAGCAAAATATTGTTTCAACGCTGAATGTAGATCTTCATTACTTATACCGGAATGGCAAGCTTCTACACTGTGATAATTAACGTGATCGATCGACTTGATGTTGTTTGAACAGCAACCATACACTGTCCAACCGAGTCGCGTCTTGACGGCGATGGGTTCGTTGAAACTTCCTTCTCGACTTTTAATTACATGACCTAGAGTCGCATTATCAAGTCCTATCAAGAGACCTGGACTGATACTATGGTAGGACTCCAGCGGTATCCCCGCTAGGTGAGCGTAACGTTTCTGCAATTTGGATGCTTCCAATGTTTGTGGCCTAATTTTCAAGTTTCCGACAGTGCGTACGTCTGAAAGACTGTATTTCTTATCTGGACAATGCACCGCTGATATTTGAAGTCCCACTTGCTGCGACGATTTCTCGGTTCTACATGTATCACCTGTCCATCTCAAGCACAAAGGAATTGCTGTGCCTGTCAATCCTAGCTCGTTGGCCAGATTTTGTTCGACTAGTGTTAGTTCTGAACCATCGGCGACAAATGCGTATGTACGTATCGTTCTACGTGGTCCATGTAGCATGACGGGGAAAATTCGAAACAGAAAATCTGATTGCCCTTGATGTATGTTAATACTAGCAGTTTCCACTTGTGGTGAATTTTGTTGCGAAGTGTTGGATTCGCCGCTCACATGCCTAGAACCATGGAGAAGAGGATGGTGCAGGTAAGTACATCCGTTTACTCCGCATTGTTGCTTTGACCTGCAGTTTCCATTATGTTTTCGCAGACATTTCCGACATAACTTGTGCTCTTTAATAGTCGCCCACTTTGATTCGAAACTGAATTCGTTGAAGCGCTTACAGGCGTTCAACGTAGAGCAGGAGCCTCTGCAAGCGATGCAAACTTTTGAAATTTCAGCATCGGCGGGAGATTCCACAACTGACTTAATGGGTTGTTTGCTGGTCTCCGTATGATGATTCAAGAAACCTTCCTTTTTTGTACTTCGAATTTTCGGTGCTGTCGAAGGAGA